>NC_090898.1:15317780-15340709 GCF_040956055.1 Brachionichthys hirsutus
AAGTTGAAGTACAAGCAAAAGTACCTTCTGTTCAATGAAGCTGGTGGTCCGATAGTTGAGGATGGGCCGCAGGCCGTGGGAGTCGGCCGGCGCTTTGGGATCCAAGCTGAAGTTCAAGGCAACGTAGATGGAGGAGAGTTTATCCCTGAACTCTTTCTCATCCTGCGGAAGGAATGTTAAAGGATCGTCAGCTTTCAAGAGCTGCCGATCGGTCGTAGGGAAGTTCATACGCGAGGAGGAGGACGTACCCTCAGGTAGATCCGGGTGTGGTTGCACACTCGCTCCCCCCGGTGCACCCTCACGCTCCTCTTGAGCGAAGGCTGCTGGGAATCCAGGAACAGAGCCCTCTTCACGGCATCCTTCTGCTTTTGCTTGCGACTATCGAGACGCACCTCCACCTCGAAATCTGGGACATGCGACACGTGCAAAGGTGAATGCTCTGGAGTCGCCCGATGACCTCTTTTAAAGCACACACAGTGTTGTCATGTCACACAGGACACAAAGCACTGACCTGCAGACGGCCAAGGAGCTAAAATATTAGCACTGGTGGCTACTCAACAGTTTCCCCGACTTGAAATCGAGTGCAGATGTGGAAAATTGGCTCACCTAGGACGGCCGGTAGGTGTTTCCCATCAGCAGATATGCAGAAATTCAGGCTGACGCTGTTTTGGACAGAAGACGAGGACACGATGAGGGAAGCATGTTCGTTTGTGCAGCGATGATGCAACACGGACAAGAATGCTCGCACGCCTTTCTCTGTTCCATCTTGAGGTTACATTACATGGAACAAAATGGAATTAAGTGAATTATACGAAAAAAAATAACCTGGGGAGATACCGGCATCTGGAAGCCCCCCCCCCCCCCCCCCCACCAGAGCACAACGGAAAGACAGATTTGAGAAGGGTGAAATCGGCCGTCGACTCAGGTTTCAACAGCGTTGACCGTCCTTATCGGAGACAGCTATGGGCCTCGTAAGGCCGGAGGTCTCTCCCATGACGTCAGAAGGGCAGCAAACCGCCGTTGCCCCCCCCCCCCCCCCCACACACACACACACACACACACACACACAAAGAGGCACACAGAGCGCACGAGGACGTCCTTCAAGCGTTAGTTAGCCGCTCCCGTTGCTGCAGGACTGCACGCAGCCGCTCAGGGGAGCCGACGCTCCCTGATGTTTCCCAGCTGTGCTTTACCACCAAACAATATCTCATTCAGCCCCTCCCCCTCCGGCCCTCCCTCACATTATTTCTGTTGCTAGCTTTTCACCCCCCACCCAATGCTCGGGATTGCCAGGCAACGTAAGGCAATCAAGACACGTGTGTACACAAGCGTTTCCTTCATGGATCAGTATCAGGGGGGGGGGGGCAGACACGTGAGCGCCGTTTCAACCGTGTCGAGCAGCGAGCGCCTGCCGCCTGCTTCCTCTCGCCTTTTAGCTGAAACGACGCTCGTTTGGGTGAGGCTGCTAATGGCTAGCAGGGATGCTAATCTTCAGTCCTTTCCCTCCTCGGAGACAGAAATAAAGCGACGCGAAGACGGTTTCACAGTCTGTCGGATAAAAGCAGCTCCCTTATCCGAGTTCCCTGCCGGGATAGGAGCGTGCACACATGAAAGGAAGACGTGGAAGAGTTGGGAGAGAGAGAGAGAGAGAGAGAGAGAGAGAGAGAGAGAGAGACTGAAGGCTGACTGACAGGAAGCTACGCTTCAGTCGTGGACGACCTGGACACTCACCAGGAAACAGGAACGCTCATGTTTCCACTGCTGATCATGCAGTTCTTCTCCTCCGGGTTGATCATGGTCGGATGAACCGTCAGAGAAGGGCCGGCGTTCACGATCGGCCGGGATCTGTGGGAAGAGAAAGCAGGCAGACCGGGATCGCTGTCAAAGGTTCAAATGTGTTTACAAAATTGTTTGTACGTTTTAAACAAAACAAAATAAGCCAATTGAAGAAACGAAGAGAGTTACTCGGACTGGGCTGCAGGCGTTCAGGGTTCTGCAGTGCACGATTCAAAACTACGTACCGATAGAGGACGGCTTTATCAACACCAAAGGCACCAACTATGAGATCTGGAGGAAGCAGGGGACGTGATTAGAGCGTCCCACAACGAAACGAGGATGACGAGGGTCGAGGCGAGGCGAGCGGCACTCACCTGGGTATCCGTTCATGTCCAGATCCTTTGCACCCCTGAGGGCAAATCCAAAGCTGGCAGGAAAATGCCCAGTGGCCCACTGGCCAGTGATGACCTGAGATGGGAGCTCCCCGAGTCCTAGCGAGTGTCCATTATAGATGTAGACCAGTCCTTGCTGATCCTGCCCTCCAAATGGACAGCTGATAGCCACGTCTGTCAAAGAAGAGTGTTAGTCTAAATTATATACTACTACTACCAGACTTTCTTCTTGTCCCCTGAGGGGTCGCCACGGCAAATCAACATTCTCCACTTCACCCTGTCCTTTGCATCGTCCTCCCTCACTACGTCCATGCATCTTCTCCTGGGTCGACCTCTAGCCCTGTTCCCTGGCAGTTTCATCCTCAACATCCTTCTACCGATATAGTCCCCGTCTCTCCTCTGGACATGTCCAAACCATCGAAGTCTGATCTTTCTGGCCTTGTCTCCATAACGTCCAACCTTCACTGTCCCTCTTATTGTCTCCTTTCTAATCCTATCCAACCTGGTCACTCCAAAAGGAGAACCTCTGCGTCTTCATCTCCGCCACTTCTAGCTCCGCCTCCTTACCCTAACATACATACGTGACAAATGATTGTGCCGTCAATGGCTTTTTGATTTCCCACCATTGAAACCATCCTGGTTCAGATCTCCCAGTGGCGCAATGGTGCTGCCAAACCTCCCATACACCTGGGTGCCCGTCAGGTGAGGTAGGCGGGGCTCCAACTTCAGGGGGTCACTCTGCAAGTAAACGTAAACCCGCCCCATCTCTTCCAGGCGGCCGTCGGGGCTTCGGATCATGAACATGGGGGCTCCCACCAGCAGGTCGGTCATCCTGTAAACAAGGAAGCAAAATCACAGGAACTCATTTTAAAAAGGTCTGGCGCATCGATGTCTGCAATTGGCCGCGAGTGGCATCCAATCAGCTGTCAGCTGATTTTAGAACAAGAAAGAGAATGCAAGGAGGAGGGACAAGGCCAAGACTCACCCGTCGCTGTTGATGTCCGTCGTTGCCACTGCGTAGCCAAAGTACGATCCTATCTGTAAGCAAAATGTTCCCAAGACTTCAGCCAATAAGAATCTGGTTGTCATGAGGAATTAGCATCACGTAGATTTGGGTCTGATCCGAGATGGTTGATTTTATTATTAGAAACAGTCACGCAATTTCAAACGTGCGTTCTGCATCACATAAATGAGGCATGTAGGAAAACATAAATACTTTAACAGGTTTCTGTCTGAGGTCGGTTTCATTTTCTGCCACAAACGTTAGCATTGAAAACACGGGAACGCTACAAGCGGCCCGAACTGGTTCAGCTTCAGGGTTAATCCTCATCTCTTATGCAAGCGCAGTGCGTTTCTCGTCTCATTTGCACAAATTGCCACAGCACTTTCCCCACAATTAAGCTTTACACAAAGCCACGAAAGTCTAGATCTAGTAAAGGGGAGGTTTTAAAGGAACTGAGTCAGCGGATTAGCAGCTCACACGCAGAGCCCGGCTACGAAAATAACGGTGGAGATAAGGGTCTCTGGGTCCTCACCTGCTCGCCAGTGTAGGTAATCATGGTCTTCAGGTCCGTACCGTTCAGGACAGACACCTGCAACGCAGCAGTCGCACGCATACGGTGAACACGTTTTCATACGGGCGAATAAAAGTGCCATCTCTCTTTGCATCGTCTTTTACTTTCTGGAACCAGAAGTCTAAAAAGGCCAGGTCACATTCTAAAGACTCCTAAATAAGAGCCATGATGAAACTTTCTTACCGAACCAAGAAGCATGGGTCCTTTCGGAACGCCGGCCACAAAATCTGAAGGTTGCACAGAGAGGAGTATTAAAATTAGGAGGAGAATAAGTGTCGGTAAAGTACTTCGTAAAGGGATGAGAGAATTCCTTCTCGCCTCCTCTCATCATCAGCCTACCTTCTACCTGATCGCCGCTGAATTCCCCAGCAGCAACGGAGTAGCCTGTAAGCAAAGAGCAAAGACGTGAGCTAACAGCTTAGCACTCGGGCGCTGCCATCGTATTAGCCTGTCTTGCCTTGGTAGTCGTTATCGTGTTTAGCCACTGCCTGCTCCTGTTTGGTCTGGATCTCGTTCTCAACCGACTGCATGAAATAGCCTGGGTAGTACGCGTTGATAATGTCCTCCTTGGCTGCAGAGATCACCTGACCTGAGGTAAGACAGCACAGGAGAAATGAAAACAGACTTCGCAGGATGCTTTGAGGCAACATGTTCCTTTGGATGACCTACAGACCTTGCCAGAAGTAACTTCCCGGCCCTCCTAATACCACTTTGCCGTCCTGAAAGATCAAACCTGAGAATTACTACAAATAAACTCCAGAAATCCGTCGGTTTATTAACAGGATGTTCGTTATTACCGTAGTGAAGTCAGCACTGAACCCCCCCTGACAGTAGCCTTGTCCCACCGCGTCGCTGATCTCTGAAACAAACAGGAGCAAAGTTTGATGCAATAAATATTGATCAAAAACAGGAGAAGCAAATAGTAGCCAATGAAATTCACAGATAGAGTTTATCATTTCCTTTCCTTCCCACACAAAGGAGACAGCTGCCAAGATAAGATGGGGGGGGCGTGTTTATGGAAAACAAGCATGGAATACCAAGGATTCCCCATCACAGGTGCCTTTTGCTGAAGGAACAGGAGCATCAAATTGATCACATAGGCCTGATCCCATATCCTCAGGCACATCTTGTACTAAATCCATGAAATATAAATGTTTCTTACTTAAGGTACTTTTCAAATTGTACAAAAGTAACTTGACATTTTGAGGCTTGGTGATGTAGAAACAATAGTTTGTCTCTGTTCTTTTTATAAATGCAAAAAAGCTTAAAAAGGAAAGAAAAAAAGCTTAAAATTCCCAAAATATCAAAGTAAACAAAGTACAAAATAAATAAAGTTTGAGAAAAATATTGAACCATATTTAAATTATTCCTTTGATTTCAGATGAGTTGGATCTCAAGGTTTGTCAGAAACGAATTCTGACAAAAATCCCCAAACAGCACGTAACTTCCTGTTATGATTCTAGCTTCTGCAAAGTTTTACGGCAAATCTTCAAACGTTTTTTTTTTGTTATCGTGCAGAAAACCAAACTCGATGGAAAATAACCCCCCCCCCCGCCGCCGCCTCAGCACGGGAAGGGTATAAAAACATTTGTTGGCGTAAAGGTAACTCTTACCTGTTCGACAAGGTGCATACTCCACAAATTTGGTGAAATTGTGTGCCGAGAGGTAGCAGGTTCCTGTCGGGTCAGAATGGGGGGTATCCTTTTCAGTCCGCCAGGAATAGAGAGGGGCGCAAGCCTGAGGTGGAGAGGCATGGGGATTGGGCGGGAAGGGAGGAAGTGCAGTGATGAATAGGGCGAGCTTTTAGGTAGGTACGTCTTTTTCCACCCTGGTGAACTCGGGAGGAGACCCGGGCCGAGGTCAGAGGAACATCTGGAGTCGGGTAACCACGTAACTCAACCCAGGACAAAACCAGACCAAACATGACGCGGCGCGACTTTGGTGTCAGGGGGTCGAACACAAAACGTTTCTTTACAGTGTGTCGAAACAGGAGGCGAAAAGTGAGCCTCAATTACAGCAATTTAATAGACAGTAATCTGGGTGACACATTTTTAACTGGAAACACACAGCCCCCCCCCCCCAGATGCCTGGTTCTCACAGCCATGTGGCCCAGACCTCAATAAAAAACCCAATCATGACAGTGCAGAACGGTGTGGTGCGAAGCCGCCACTAAAGTCCTTACCAGAATGGTGTCGCCGTGACAACGCACCGTGGCACCAAACCACTGGTTAGATTTGAATTCGACCTGCTGTTCCGTCTCATTCAGGAACGCGGCGCGATCCCCTAAGAGAAGCAGAATCAAAGGAACAGTCAGTAAGAGAAGCAGCACGACGAGTATCCGAATTCTGCATTTCCCTCCCGAGGCGCTCAAACATCTGAGACATCGGCAGCTTTCACGCAAAGACAATCAGAGCGAGAATTTGAAACGAGATACATTTCTGGCCGAAGGATCGTTCTCTTCTGGAACGAAACGCACACAATTTGATTAAGCGAGGAAGTCACATGACTACCACGCTACGAGAATCAGGATGGGCTCATGAGGAAAGGGGAAATGTGAGGTGAAGAGTCACGCCCTTCACCAGCGTGAAGGACGCAGGCTGTGCATCAGGCCTTCATGGTCTTTCTCCTGAACCAGCTGGGACTCCTCAACCTGCTTCATGTCCTCGTGGAAACAGCGAATGGGCCGGGGTCCAAGGAAAACACACAAACTCCGGCCTGGCTTCCTCGTAGCAGCCTCGAAGTTGGTCTGTGTTTCGGCCCACTCGCCCGTCTCTCTTTCTCCGGTTTCATTTTCAGTATTATCAACATCTACTTCATTTTTCTTACACTACCTCACCCACGTATCCATGTCCACACAGCTCTTTTGTGCTTCTGTTTTCCTGCCCCCCCCCCCCCCCATCCCCCATCCATGATTGTCAAAGGAGAGATTATAACTTTTTCATAACCCGACTGTATTTCTGCTTAATCTCAGAAGGCTTTCCTGCTAGGGACTTTTTATTTTTTTTCTATCACAGGCCTGCAGCAGCCAATCCTGTTCCTGTTTGAAGCGATCTGAAGGGGAATGACATGACCAACACTTCAAACGGCCTCATGTGATCTTATTACTTTAAATAATCTGCTTTACCCTTACGTCAAACATACATCGTTAATATTTTCATAACTCCGTGGTCATTGTTTGGGTAACTAATGCGAAGCTCCTGGGGAAAGGTGGGCGCCGGACAGTGGGCATGTTGGTCTAGAAGCAGAAAGGGTCTATTAAAGGTTATGCCGTGTGGCGGTCGTCAGATATCTGCAAGCAGACTGACAGAACTGGAGCTAAGGCGCTAAATAGACTACTAGCATGTCTATTTTAGCCGTAGCCTTAATTTGGCATCACTTTATTGGAAAAAGTTTCAGTTTGTTTCGTCTGAAAAAACGACGAGATAATGAGAAACCCGGAGGCGAGCAACAAGATGTCATCTGACCGAAATCCCCTGGGGTGGCGGTTAGCGCTGTGCGCTGAAGCGACACGGTGCCCCCCCCCCGACCCTGTCTCCCGTGGGACCGCCAGAGGAGCGTGGGGGGCTCTGGAGTGCGTCCATATGACTCACGCTCGCCTTTGAACTGTGTGTGAGAGGGCAGCCATTAGTGAGGTTAGAGCCCCTCCATGTGAATGCGTGTGTATTTTTGTGTGTCAAGAGTTTCTAAGACAAATGGCCAAATTCACTCATCGCATCAGCTGCCCCTGTGGGAGCGCTGGGAGAACGGAGGGGGGGGGCAGAGGGACGGGGCTCTGGTTTCTTCATCTACCCTCTTCTTACCCTCCCATCCCATCCGTATGCACCCCCCTCCCACACAGATCCATGGGAAGGCTCTTATCTCGATGGAAGCGGAAGTGGATAGGAGGAGGAGGGGGGCGCCGGCCACTTCGACCCAATTAGTTAGGCTAATTAAGAGGGGCTTAGGGGTCGGACCTGAAACACAGCAAGCGACGGGGAGACGGATGGCACCACTTTGTTTTACAGCATGTAGCAGCAATCTGGTGGAAAATGATACCTCATGTACCAGCGCTCCCGTTTTTTAAAGCATTCATCACAGAGAAAAAAAAATGTCTCTCAACAAGATCAATAAATGCCTTTTTATTGCTACATTCGGGATCAGCAAGGGCAAGAGTCACGGCTACAGCACATGACTCGCACGGCGAATGTCTGCCAGATGCCAGCCATCGGGCATGATCGCATTCACCCGCGTGCATCCATCAAAGAGGCCCGTAAAAAACGACTCAGGGGACTGACCTCCACGGCGAGGTCTCGACGCTCGCTCGTGACATCATCACTCGCTGTGGCGTCCAGCCAGCGTCCCTGGATGTCCAACGCATTTTATGTCGCAAGAAAAACACAGCAAAAAATGTTACGGCGCAGCAGCGTCCAATAAAAGAACGCCGTTAAACCGGCTTGCGGAACACTCGGTGGAATATTTCTCCATATCGAGAGTTACGGACGGCGTATTTAAGTTGGCCTACAAATGCTATGCTTTCATATCTTTGGAAAAAAGCCCCCCCAAAAAACAGTCCAACTGTCCCGATCCTCACCTCACCGCGCCAAACAATCCAAACGGTAGTCCGCCAACACACTGAAAGACGAATCCATTCATTAGACGACCTCACCGACTTCCTCCTGTCCTCATCCTCAGTGAACTGGAGCTCTTTTGTCGGGCCTGGCGGCGTCTGATTCACCTGTCACACCAACGGAAGCATCTCTTTGTCCGATCTGTTTGTTTGTTGATTGCTTATCTGGCTAAACCTCCTGAGGAGAGGCAACACAATTACACCCGAGAGGAAGTGAGGAGTTTCCTTGAAAGCCCTCTTCATTATCCTTTTCATCCCGAAAGAGAGGACACAAACCGGAAAAAGAAAAGGATCTTCCCAAGTCAAGGAATTAGTGTAGCCACCAAGCGTTCAGTGGAACGGAACACAGACGCTTGAGCCAGGAAGGAAAACACTCTCATCTCCTCAAGTGTGCGGTCACACAGAACAGGAACCAGGTTCTTAATCTCTTCACCCACCAGGATATCTTTCAAAATGAAGAATCATCCATTTAAAAAAAAGTTACCAGAAGGTATGTCTTCCAAGCAAATACCGGAAGACTTGAGTAGAGATGTCGGACCATCCCAACGGCTCCATCACGATCCTTACCTTTGGTATCAAACTCGATGACATGGCAATCCGATTGCCCGAGGCTCCACGGACAGTAGAAGACGGATCCTCCCTCGGTAATGTTCGCCTGACTCGTGCTGGCCTTGGGAGCGCCGATCACGACGCTCGCACTGCAAACCAGAGACAACTTGTTGGAGATTAAACGTCGCATATTTACCAAAACCACAGAATACCTTAAAACCAGAAACCTTTTACCTCAACTGTTGAAGATTGTTTTGTTTTTTTTTAACTCCAAGCCTGGCCTCAATTAAAAAGTATTTTCCAGACCCCCCCCCCCCCGATAGCTTCAACCTTGGTGCCCATTTCAGCACTTCGCAAGCTGCTTTCTGCCTTTAACAGGTAGCAGGCAAACTTCTACTACGACATGCTCACAAAACGAAGTCGGGGGGGGGGGGTAGATTCAAGAGGAAAACATAAAAGCAGACAGGCTAAGTGGAGTCACACTCTTGTTTCTTCAGCCGGGGCACTTAACTTCGACGTCCTTGCTGCAATGTTCAGCTAGACTAGAGGAAGGGCAGCCAACCACTTCAAATGACAAAGAAAAAGCAGCAAAGGTCCAACTGAGCACAGAACCGAAGGGATTCACGTAGACACGGCAGCCACAAAGTCAAGATTTGGGCAAAGTGTCTCTCAGTAAGTGGATGGTTTAACCCTTACCTCATTCCGGATCCACTTGACCCGACACTAAGAGTTGCTGGTATTGATGTGGGTAGGGGAAGTGAAGACTGCATCTAGGGGGTCCCAACGCAGGAAGAGCACGGCCCTTTCCCCAACCAAATCTTCTGTGAACGTTTATATTCCGGCTAAACGGAGCATCCTGCCCCCCCACCCCACCCAAGGGGCAAGCTAGATGTTAGGAAGACCGGAAGCCAGCGAGCATCCCCCCCCCCCCAAGAAAGAAGCCATGATTAATCCAGATGAACTATTACCTCAGATGGCAAAACGGCAAACGTTACGGGATAGCTTAAGGAAAAGCATCGAACAGAAGTTGCCATTCATTCGTTGGCGGTCAGTAAACTGCTTCAAGGCTTTTGAAAACACACAACTGTGTGAGAGTGAAGGGGTGGCTACAGAGCAGGAGTAATGAATTTAGAAACACCCCATTAATGTGGTCTTCATACCTCACGGGAGATGTGCTACAACGCCAAATTCAAAACGAGAAGCAGAGAGTCCCGGTTTGTGTTGGAAGGACACAAAACAAATCGCTCCGACTTGGAGGTCAGAGGAACGGGTTTATGACCTCGTGTGCAGACAGAGGGATATATCAGCGGCGCTCCACCTGCGCATTGCTCTAAATCACAGGGAGTATTCCTGCGCAGGAATTCTCATGAGGCGGCCGAGGATATCCCCCCTCTTGGTATGCGCAAGGAGTCGGGAAATATTCAACGCCATTCCGTTAATCCGCCCTGGAAGTCTAGCCAGAAAAGGATCAGACCGAAGAGCAGAGATCAATGGATGTTTCTACGACAAGAAATAATCAAGCACATGAATTCAATAAACGATCCCGCTGAAGGAAGTATATGCAAACTAACGAGGCCGTGCCGTTCGGCGTCAAAGCATCTCGAGCCGAACCGTAGTTTTTCCATGGCAGCTTTTCACAGGGGAAAAAAAGAATACAGGAAATAACCAAACAAGCAGATCATGCTTTAATTATCAAGCTGGCGGTAGACGCGGGTTTTCACTACCTTACACGGATACACACAGATGTGCCGACACACACTCACACAAAGCAGGGATTGATAGCAATCTGAAAGCACCGTAAATGAGGACGGATTAGCATTTAATGGGTCTTTATCTGGCAGGGTTGCTCAACTGGCGTTTTCCCCTCCCGATGGCTAATCTGCTAGCGGCGGATGTAAAAATGAGAGCTTTGGTTTCATTAGCATTTATTTATCCCAGCTAGGTGACTTATCATATTACAGATTCCTTTGTAAAAGTTGAGGTGGGGTTGAGGACCCGTTCTGAGGGAGGCGCATGCATATATACATTTAATTTTTGGGGTGCTCAGACTTGTGAGCTCTTCCGTCTTCAGGTAGCTTCAAAGCTAAGGCCAGTCTTTGGTGATGCTCGCTGTAATGTTTTGGCTACGGGGGGAAATTCAACCGGTCTTCAGTTGCTCTTTTGTCTGGTTCTCGTCGGTGTGGACAAGCAGAACCCCCCATTTCACACAGAGAGAAACCCGAGCAACGTCCTCCCGCGGGAGTTAGCGAATGAAAAAGCATTAGCGGCTCTGTAGACGACTCAAACAGATGTCATACAGCAGCCACTCGTGACCTCCACCGCCCACCGATTAAGCAATAATTAAGCAACAGAGTGATTTCGCCGGCGTGGGAGAAGCGCTGATGTTACTCGAGTACGATTAATGGCGTTTAAGCTAGAGATACTTGTAGAGCCGACCGGCGCTGGCTGCAGGACCCAACGAACATACAACGGAAAGAGGAGGTTGGGCGGGAAGCCGAGGCCTTTGGACCGCAGCAACTCCTCAGCAACGGAGTTTACCTTGAGCCGTCAACACATGCTTGAGCACCGGAGTGGTTCCACATCACTAAAGGAACTTGAATCAAGTCACCCGATTTAAGCCAGACGCAGAATTTGACCTTGAGCGTTCCCACTCCAGCAGAGGAACAGAGGATATGGAAATTCCCCCCGACTTTGATGATTTGCACCGCTAAGAATTAATTAAGCTACGCCTGGATCAACGCGTGGAAATATGGAGCTGCGGTCACACGTTCCACAATTGAATACTCGCATGATGTCATACGACTGGAATATTGACTTTCTAAAGCATACCTGGGTGCTTAAACGCATGAGATCGGCCAAATGAGCGAAGCGAGACGTACGACTAGCGTGTTATGGCTAATCCTAGCCCACATGGAGCCTCGCGTCCTCAGAGGCGCAGCCAGACGGGAGCTGTTTGAGTCTTTAAATCCTCCATATGGACAATCATCCATTCACACAGCACATGTGCACATGTTCTCAGCGCCGCTGGGGATGATTTGAGTAGCAGCGGACGCTACTGCGCCGTCTCCTGCGCCGTCCTAAGGACACATGCGCTATGCAGAAGGTCGTATGGAGCTGTCTGTTTTAGAAGATGATAAAAGATGCGCATGTTGCCTGGGAGGAGGTCGGGTCTTCTGTAAACCAATTCTATAAGCATTACCACCTCCTGGGATGAACATGAAAAGTGAGATCTGAACCCAAACCAGCCTACGCTGATCAAATAAACAGGCCAGTCCGTCGAGGACCTGATCCCACCGAAAAATATGTTCATGCTGTGCACACATATCCAAATGAAGAAGGAACCGACTGCAGTAAAGTGAAAACCAAAATAAATAAATGAACCTCTCTCACACTGCAGGGTTATAATGCATCACATGACGCACCGTTAATTCAGACTTTAGTGAGTGAATATTGGAGCCATGCGACATATGAAGCATCGTTTACATATAATCCATCTGAAACAACATGAAAAATGTTTCGGGTTTTCTTCAGAAGAGAACCCGAGGAGCAGAAAGTGACCTGCGAATTTCAGAGCACTTAAAAAAAACAGAAAACATGGAGACATCTAAGCAGCAATTTGAAATGTTAATTTTCACTCTGCAACAGGGTGGGAATTACTCGGATCTACATACCGATTAAGCGATCGTTGTCCTTACGTCTGACCTATCAGGGAGCTGCACCACGTCATGTGATTGGATTATACCGCTCTGTTTAAAGTGTGCAAGGCAACCGCTGTTCAACAACTTCCTACGTGGTTGAATGAGAAATTATAAACATCCCACAACTATAAAAAAGTATCTGTACATTAAACTTTCAGCCTTTTCTCACACTAATGTTTTCCACCCCCACCCCTAATTAAAAACACCCCCCCCCCCCTTTGCTTTCACGGAGCTCTGCAGGAGTTTAACTGCTGCTGGTTCACACCTCTCGACAATCCCCACATCAGGGGGTCCGGCCCTCACCTCGGGATAGGCAGGCCGTTGTATTAAACCGGCTGATGGGGGGGGGGGGGGGGGGGGCGGGGGTTGAGGAGCAGCTGCAGAGCCACATTTTGCTACCCACATCCCCAACTACACATGCATGGGTCCTGTGTTATGTCTATAGAAACAGCTTTTGTGCTAACTGGAAGTCTAGCCAGTAACATTTTGAAAGATGATGTCATTTCTGCAGCGCTACTTCATATATATAGATATATATAAAGTTGGCTTTGATTGAGTTACCATACAGTTGAGTCATTTTGTGACGTGGGGTTAAAACAAATCAGACCCACTCGCAATCTGAGATTAAATCAAGCAAAGTATGAGTCAGGACGGCCCTGACCAATGGCCAACGCCATTCCGACGGAGACGTGACGTCTTTGGGCCATTCCCGGCCCGTTACAGCAGATGTGACGGGTTCTATGGGCCGTTTGGACACATCATCACCATCCGTGGCCACATCTTTTTCCAGTGAAATGCACACCGGCTCATTATTCAAGGCCCCTTCTTTTACCTACAGAGCAGTAAAAGTTCACCAAGTGCTTTATGTCTCAGACAGACTGCAGCGAAGCCAAGTTTAGTATATCCCGACTGATCTTTACGGCGAGAGCCTCTAAAGCTCGCAAGCCCGTCCGCTGACGTCGAGCACGAGGTTTAACAAGAGAACATTAAAAAAAACGGAGGCCAATGAATCAAGAAAGAATGCTGAAAACTCCTCAAATTGAAAATAGTAAACAAGTCATGCCGTGGGACAAAGAGCCCCATTGTCTGCACGCAGAAGACGCGGACCTGGATGAAGAGCAGCTCGGCAGGCCAAACATACAAGCCGGACTCCTGCAGCTCAGACACTTATTGGTTTGACTTGGAAACCGGGTCGGCAGAAAAGGACACGGGTAAAAAACAATAACAGGGATAAGGCTGATCACATGTGGACGGGGACCTCGGTGTAGACAGAGAAAATACAAACCGCTTTAGCGGTCAAAAGAGACCCCCGGCCCAACGTCAATATTGGTTCGACTCTCACCACGTCTGAGGGTAAACTGCATGGACTGGCTGACCTCAGCCGGGCGCTGGTGAGCCGGCCGTGAGCTCATGCACGTCACCCGAACGTCACAGAAACACGCGTGTGTGGACTGGAACATATTACCGCATCACTGAACGCAGACTCTCAATGGCTCTATAATCCCACTGAGAGCCATCGGGGGGGGGGGGGGGGGCTTGGAATTCATGCTTCACCAAAAGCCCCACAGTTGCTTGCGGAGAGGAGTCCATTCCTACACCGGGATGGGTCCGTTATCATTTACAGCCCCCCGACCTTCAACTTGAACCCGACTCGGTACGATCCACTCCCTTATCTCTGCCAGGCACCGGGGGGGGGGCAAAGAGGAGTCAATGTTTAATTATCAAGTGTTAAAGGAGAGAGGCATCCCTCAGATGGAGAGGAGGTGGGCTCGGGAGTCGGGAGTACAAGCGAGGAGTCAATCGTCACTCAACATGAAATCACTCGCACAATAGGAGGCCATAGATCCTCGTGCCCCCCCCCCCCTTCCCCATGTCCATCCGACAAGAGCCGTCACACAGCTCACGGACTCGATCCTCATGGCGGGCTTTCCGCCGGCGCCCGAACTTTATTTGATTACGCCGGGCCGAAGGGCACAAGAGAGGCTGCTTGCATGAACCGGTCCACGTGGAAGAACGCCAGGCTTTGTGTTTTCAGAACCGACCGGGGCGTTTAAGGACGGGAGAACCGTCATCCTTCCCGTCTCCCAATCTACGACTGCCATCAGTCTCATCTCGATGTTGTCCCGCCGCAGTCCAAGCAGCTCTATTCGCAAGGCAGCTAACAGCAGCTAATCCGGACAGGAAGAGAGGCCCTCGGCTGACCTCACCCCGGGATCCCGGCGACTCCCACAAAAGAGATAGCAGAAACTCATAGCGACGCATTTTGGTGTCACCTTCCGAGGATCAGTGAATTAAAGTGGATGATGCATGCGGTTTGCTGACAAAGCAACGACTCGCGCTCTTAAATCTGATCTAGCGCACTTTGTTTTGTTTGACATTTGGCTTGTGGATAGTCATCATCCACAGGAAAATGACAGGGCGCCGGGTTGCAGGAAGCTTCACTCGCAAATCATTCCTGCTCTCTGCACACGCCATCCTTTGTCTCACCCTCCCCCCCCCCCCCCCCCCCTCCATAAGCCGGCTGCAGAAAAGTTCAGATCAAGTCATCGGGAAGATGACGTCTACGCCGTCTCACACTTAATGAGATGAAGAGAGATGATGGCGAGGGAAGAGGCTAGACAGTGGGGGGGGGGGGGGGGGGGTACTGGATGGGTGAATTAAAAAGCCCTGCAGAATGACACCAGCATAGGAGGAGGTGAGGAGGGGGATGTTGGAGAGCGATGAAGGGTCCGTGCACTCAATCTTCACATCCTAAATCATACCGTTCTCTTCAAGCCCATGCTTTCCAGACCGGGAAATGAAGGAGCAGTCTTTTAAAGGAACAGCTATAGGCCACAGGAAGAGGGGGGGGGGGGGGGGGGGGTCTCCCCTTGTCTAGAGAGGAGGGGAGGAGGAACAGGGGAAACCAGAGCTGCTGCTCACTCGGCACAAAGCCCTTTCACAAATCCCAACGTACCGGCTGGTCGAACGGCGAGCAGACGGCGACGCAGCCAGGAAGTCCGATTATGTCGAAGCCTAAGCTTTCGTTAATTATTATTACGATTGTTTGGGTCCAAGGTTTACCAAAACGTACAGAACCAGTATCAGTCAGCGACTGCATTAACCCATGCCTCGCTCTCTGCTGAAACCCTCCAAGATGTTCCACACTCTACACTTCTCCTGTGGTGGTGGTGGTGGTGGTGGGGGGGGGGGGGGGGGGGGGGGATCAGACCCGACCAAAGTCATGTATGGATGATCTAAAAAGCCTCAGAATGATTGATGCCTTGATCTCCGGAGGAAGAATGCAGGGTCTCGTTGGGATCACGTCCCCAACCGAGCCAGGAAGCATCCGAGAGAGCAAAACCACTAAGATGTAATTGCTGGAGGTGACAGCTAACGGGATTTATCTGGCGCTTGAAGGAGAGCGCAGATTAAAAGGTCAGGATTTAATGTCGTTTTGCAGATTTGATGGCGCTTCCAAAGGGATTTTGTCTTTGTTGTGAATCATTGACAAGTTTATTTAATATATAATATATATATATATAAAAAATAAATCAGAGCTGTCGTATTTAATAGAGTCATTTAGAAAACTGATCAAATTTCCTGAGAACGCTTCATTACGCGGAGTTCTGCGCGCAGAGGGCGTGTGCGCTGTGCGTAAAGCATGTGTCCAGGGGCCAGGATAAAAAAAATACAATAAAATATTTAAAATCGGGGCTAAAATAACATTCAGGTCATCCGAATCTTAATTCCTATAAATGTGTCTTCTAACTTAACATGGGAGCTTAAATGTGTCGAAGTAGTCAAATGGAAAGTTTGTGTCCAAGTAGAAGAAGCCAAGAGAAGCTGACAGAAACGTTTCAGCCTTTTCTTTTGCTGGAAATCCTGAATCGTTTTGTTCCATGCAGGATATTATTTCGCGTTAGAGAACCTCACCTGGAAGAATCCGCCAAATAAAAGTCAACGGCGTATCCGAAGTAGCTCCCCGAAGGTCCGCTGTAAACAGCTGGGTCGTCCACGTCCAAGTTGAACGCGTCGCAGACGCGCTGAGACAAAGTGAGCAGCAACCCGGAGACGCAGAGCAACGATCGCGCCAGGCGCGCTGCCGTCCTCCGCGTCTTTACGCCGAACTTCTCCCGAGCCCATTGTTTGAGAATAGAGCGGCCCGTTAAAGTTCGGCTTCAACGGAGAGATCGTCCCACTTTCTGTCGCGAGTGGAATCCGGCTACAACTGCATCCCTGGAACTCTCAGCGGCCAGTGTCTCATTTACGCTCCGTCAGCTGCGCTCGGCGTCCCCGCTCTGCCTCTCTCCACGCGCAGCGCACGCCTTCCCCGCTCACCTCCTCATCATACATGGAGCAGGGAGTTCCCACACCCGCGACAAAGTTTGGAAGAGGGGGAGGAGCTTGTGATTCCCTAGAAAAAGAAGAAGAGAAGAAGAAACAAAGATAAGTCAAATGAAATATAAACGCGCGCTTCGCGTCCACAGATTTATCTCCGATCATTGTTGTGCGCGTTGTCTTCGGGGACTTTCTTATCCGCGACCTTAACGTGAGAACAATCTTATCTTAAGCTGATACCAAAGGTGCTGAGGGGAAAGGAGGGGGGGGGGGGGGGGTCATCCATGATGTGCTCTTTGGATGCCTTTGATTTCCACTCCAGGTTCTTTATCCCCGATGAGTCAGGAATAATGATCTGAAGCTCTGTTGTGAGAATTAATCAGAATATTTTTGTTATATTCAACTAATATAACGCCTCAGTTTCCCCATTGTACCTGAACGCACCAGTCCAACCCTGGTTTGACCCTCCTGCTGTGAGACCAAACGCACGTCATCATCATCATCATCACCATCATCATCACAGGTTTGAGAGCGTTCTGTGGATCTCAGTTCAAAACCTTCTCAGCAGCAAACTTACCGCGATCCCGATAAATGTAATCAGATCCGGAATTCTGCCTGGAGCCACGTCGGACGCCAACATGTGCTCCGTCTTACGGGGATTGTGTCATTTTGTCCCGGCATGGTCGACATTATGAAGCTGGAAGTCAAACATCTCTGGTAATCATTAATGAAAAAGGATTCGGGATCCGGATCCTGATTTGGTTCACACAGTTTAATCTTCTGACATGACGGGGGGGGCTTCTGACCGCCTCTTCCTCGAACGGGACGGAGGTGAGGATCTGGGATGTGAAAAGCAACGACTCACTGAATCAAATCCTCCTAACATCCCATCCCAGCCAGCTGGAATCAGAGACCGCTGGTTTAACTGATCATTCCGAGCCTCTGGGATTGAACACGGGGGGGGGGGGGGGGGGGGGGCAAATATGGCTGACTGGCAGGAGCAACGTGAACTCTGTCAAGTGCTGCTTATTGTATTTATAACTAGTCTGAAGCACGCTGACGTGCGGAGGGAAGTCTGACCGTAGACTGATGGGAGGAATCCATAGCGTCTGGGGGTGGCGGAGGGGGGTGGGGGGGGGGGCAGCTCACAGCTGTTGGGGGCCGCTTGATGGTTCAAAGCCCCGATCCTGATCCATGGAGGGGTCTCATTCAGTCACTCTGTTTTTAGATTGTTGGGATGAACTTTGCAGGAGGAGTTGGATTCAAAGCTTGAGCCTCTGTGCCACAAAACAAACTGGCAACCCAGAACGCTAGTGATGGGCGTTTCCGATCGTGGCCGTGATGTCACCACAGACAGTCCGATGACCTCAGTGATGAGGGTCAGTCAGAGGGCAGCAAACAGATAATACCGGTATCAGCGGTTAGTCATTCTTTAGCTCTCCCCGCACCGTTCTGTTTTCTCTCCACCCTCAGTGATCCGTTTGACAGCTCGAGGGATCAATGCTCTGCCAGGAGATAAGAGAAATATTTATTTCAAGCTCGTTTTTCTCATCGCGCGCATCGTGCTGAACTAAAAAGCCGCTGTAAACAACCGTGTTTAGTTTTAAGCCTCTTCTCCTCCGCGATGCAAAGTTTGAGCCCGGATAACTTAACGATATTTTTCCATTTTGTCCGAACTGTGAATTCAGTTGAAAAGGAGGGTGTTGTTTTATTCCAATGGTTCTGCTTTGACATCACTTGGCCGCTATGGCAACCAATCCGAAGTGCAGCAGAACATTTTGCAGGACTCCGCACAGCTGGGCCAACTATTTTAAATCTAGACCTGACACGTTGGCACTTCTGTGAGGCCTGGCATATACACGTGTTCATCTATATATATAAATATATATGTATATATACACACACATTAACCTTCTCCATGGCAACCAAATGTTTTCCAATATCATGGGATAAATTATTAATAGCGGCAGCACGAGGGCCGCTCGGTGCCACTATCTCCACGCAGCTTTATCATTCTCTGATGAAGGTGTCAACATGGCCGCTTCATGCAGCTGTCTCCCATTTTCCTAGCAGTTCTTTATGGGGCAGTTAAAAAGATCTGGCGACGCATGAAAGCCAAACATCCCTGCGACCCGCTTCCCTACTCCTGCGTGATTTGGGTGGAGCACTTCAACATTCTGGCTTTTATCCGTATTTGATTTCAGAATCTACAATTATAATATACGTGATGTATCATCACCCCCCCCCCTCTGGGACAGCAACGACATTAAAATGAGCTATTAGCTAATTGGTTAGCAGCAATTCTGAGAAGAAAATCAACTAATAAAATTGGTGCCGGATCCATGACCTTGTCTCTACTGATCAACCCAACATGAATTATTTCTTAAAATCTTTACCCTCAGATTTCAGTTCGCCTCCCACTCTGTCTTTGTTCCCCTTTGTCCCCCTCCCTCATGTAATTTCTCTTTGCAGCACAAAAGGTGAGTTCACACCGGGGAGGGATGGGGAGACGATCTACTACCCCCCCCCCCCCCCCAGCAACTGGTGGCCTTAAAGTCAGAGAATAAACATGGTTTTACCACTCGGGAACAGACGGCAAATAAAGGCCCCTCCGGGCGAGCCGGTAGATTGTCCACGCTCGACAATGGAGTTTGCTCCTTCCCGACGTATCGGGTGTGTGAGACATTAGCTGTGGATGAAATGCTTTTCCAGAGAGAGAACTTCCCCTTCCTCTTTTCTTGTCTCTAACTTTAACAGCGCAGCGATACGCATCTTACAGGCAGGAAATTCCTCCAGTGTAAAAAGCCTGCTTCGGCTTCCTGTTTCAGCGAGTTCCTATCTTTGTGTCTACTCTCCATCGCACAATTCCTCTCGGCATTGCTGTTCCCTTCGGCCCCTGCAGAACCCCCCCCCCCGTGTCAGAGGAAGGCCGATTGCTCCAGCCGGGCCTGAGACATTTCAGGCTGGATGACGGCTTCGTCATGAAAGGGTGGAAGTCCTGAGCTCGCCCGTGTTGCCGAGAGGACAGGCCATTGTTTTCAACACAAGCTCTTAGCAACGCCGCGGCTGAGTGAATCATGTTTTAGGACGAATCGTCCCAGCGGATCCTTACAAGGCAACGTTTTCTTTTTTTTTTACGGCTTCCTCTTGCGGAGCTTTCACCGTCAATCCAGACAAATTGAGACGACGTGTGTGGCGAGCGGTACCATCCGAGCAGCGTCCGTTGTGTAGATGCCTCGTTAAAAAAGCTGCAAAATCCCAGAAAATGAGCAGTTGTGTTCTTTTTATGTGCATCTGTTAATCAGTCCGGTGGCGCAGAGCTGTTAACCAGCGGCATGCGGCCCTCTGCGGGACGCGACCCCACCTCCTCCTGCTCATCATCACACGCATAACAGTGGGGTGAGAAGCTGCCCTGACTCCATCGGTTTGCGCGCTTCATGCTAGTCTCTGTCCTCTCTGAACTTGTTTACATGAAAACACATATTTTTAAGAAGCGGCATAAAACTCTCGACCTCTTTTAAACGAGGTCGCCCGGGTAGAGGCGGTTCGGGCCGACGACCCGGGACGAGCTGCGAGCGTGCGGCGACACGAAACTAGGAGAAAAGTCCTTTAAACACCAGAATCGACGTGGAAACTTCGAAACGGTGGCGCTCTGAGGTA
This sequence comes from Brachionichthys hirsutus, assembly GCF_040956055.1. NCBI lineage: Eukaryota > Metazoa > Chordata > Actinopteri > Lophiiformes > Brachionichthyidae > Brachionichthys > Brachionichthys hirsutus. The sequence continues at coordinate 15,338,356 of NC_090898.1, forward strand.
GATTGATCGCAGCAGCTAATGTTTGACGTGATAACAACTCAGCCAGAGAGGGAATCATTCCAACTGGGACAGAAAACGAACTGGGAGAGGAATGCCTGAAAGACGAGAGGGAGGAGAGGGACGTGTGGACGACCGGTCGCCGTGTTCATTGTGTTTAATTTGGATGACCTGATTTATCTCTCAGAGTAAGGGCGTGCCCCCTGACCCCCCCCCCAGTGCTAGCGGGGCGGGTGCGCCACTAAGGCCGCCGCCAGGCCTCGGGAGGAATTAAGGAATGACGCTGTAAATGGTGTTTTTTGGGGGGTACAGCAGGAGAGGGGCAGTGAATCGGTGTGTTCACCGGTGGGCCTCGGGGTATTGTTTCACACACACACGCATTCCCTCCAATTTGCTGCTGCGTTCCCACGCCCACTCCCTCGACAAAACACGTTTGACAAAGTACATATGGAAACATTAGTGGGCGGCTTCCCACAACAAAACAAAACTGTCCTTAAAACCAGAATCGATCAGTAAAGGAAAAATGTCTTCACAGATTCGCTGACGTAAATATTTCCTTTTTTTATTTATTTATTTAATCCTTTTATGAAGGGAATTCCCTCATCTTATCCCAGAAAGGGAAACATTATTTGATCCTTAATGGACCCAACCTGAAAAACATGGCCAGAGTTTTTTTTTTAAGGGTGTGCCGCGGCCGCGCCGTTATTCCCACTCTATCGCTCATCCGACTGCTTCCCGGTGCATTGTGTTACATCCCGTCCAGACTGGGCTTAACTGATCGACTAATGGGAGGTCGCCGAAGAATGTGGCCGTACTTCGGCTGCGTCGCCTCCTGTAAACATTCAGAATTGTGTTTGGGATGGTAAGTCCCCGTGCCCATTAAAACATTCCACCTACCCATTCCCGACTCCTCCTTATAAGTCTATGTTGATATCGATGCTGTCCAGACCACCGAGGTGTCGGCGCACTTCAGCAGCCTTATATAGAAGCCATCAGAGGTTTATGATGGCTGCATTAGCGGCATCGGCCGCCGCGATACGACACGCAGGGGCTACTCCGTCATCTCGCTAATGTAGGAGCCGCAGCAAGGTCACATTCCAAAAAGGCGGCCTGGTGAAATAGCCTCATTCCCTTGCCTTGTATGCCGGAGGGTCTGCAAGCACAGGGCAGGGGGGTGGGGGGGAGTCCTGGGGAATTATTTGAATGGTATCTGAGACCATAGATAGACGGGACAGACGGGCTTGGTGTCCCAAACAAGCCAACGTAGTCTGCAGGTTCATACGTCAAACATCCCAGAGCGACCTCCGACAGATACCTGCTGCATGAATTTACTAGAATAAAAGCCTTTAAACGTGAACAAGTCATCTAAAATCCACATCAAAGTTCAAACAATAACCATTAGAGGGAGGGGGGGGAAGAATCCAGGCAGGAATTTTTATTGCTGCGAGATCCAAGTCTGGGACACGTCCATGGAAAATCTTTTTTAGTGGACCCTTTTTGCTTGTGGACACTCAACACTGAATCTCCTACACCTTATACGACGATCCGCCTGCCTCCGTGATCCAAACAACTCAAGGAAAGGACTAAAAATAGCTTTTCCATCAAGGCTTTTATTTTATTCGGTAAAGCTTTTCGTCCAAACCCACAACGCAAGAGCGAACCGACCGGGAGCCCGGCCTGTTTATCATGGAAAAAGTCGTGCTGCATCATTACCAACTATTAGCAGAGTGCCATGTTGCCACGGCGAAGCACTGAGGTCAAACAATCCCAGTACTTCCTGTATTTGTGTTGAGGAATGTCGTGTTTTCGGGCCGCTGATGCATTTAATAGCTCGTCTTGCGTCGCGTTAAGACGAATGCGCTGTGAGCCGAGGCTGACAGGAACGCCGCATCATTCCTGAACGCGTGACAATAACACCCACTCGATTTAAGATTCCATTTTGACGCGTGAAAACCGAGTTAATGGAGCCCAGAATGCAGAGACGGAGGTACGTGAAAGCGTTTACGAAGCGATATGCTCAGGAATCTGACAGGCGTCAAAGTGAAACAACGAAAAAAATCACTGTCACTAAAAAAACAAACTAAAGCTTGGACTGGCGGGAAAACGAGAAAGGAAGAGGACAGCCAAACAGAAAGAGAGAAGACGAACGCGACTCAGCGGGCCGGCGCTGGAGAAAACGGAAAACGAAAACTCTGCCAAACAAAAACCACAGTCAGCATTTCTTACGGTCTCGGAAGAGCAGGCGGAACACGAGGTGAGGAAGACGAGTTGGCAACAGGACGCAAAGGGCGGGGTCTAAGTAGCAGGAAGCACTAAGCTTGGACGAATGGCAGGTGTGTCTCAAAAACAAGGGAGAC
>NC_090898.1:15340809-15387426 GCF_040956055.1 Brachionichthys hirsutus
CATGATTAAAAAGCAAACGTTAGCATTCCTAAAGCTTCCGCACTCATATATCGTCCCGTGCCATCCGGCGCTCCCTATACCCTCCTCCGTCCCGCTTCTCCTTCCTCCCCGTGGATAAAAAAAAAAAAAAAAACATTTTAAAGCACTTTAATAGTTGAGCAACAGGAAAACAATATTCCAGCCAAGGATATAAAATAAGGGGATCACCCATCACTCAATGGGATTTAGCGTGGCATATAATAAGTGGATCGGATCCCACATCCCAAACATGCATGAGAAAACTCCCAAAGATACATTCCTCCCGAGCCCGATGCCAAACACACATCAACTGAAATATAATGTGGATGCTGATGCTGCATTGGGGACAGGAAGTGAATCCTCAGCGCATCTCGCCTAAAACGTTTGCTCCCACATCCTCAAGGAAAAGAGTCACGGCCTGTGGGAAGCAGCGCTCCAGGGTGAAATGAGGCGGGACATCCTCTAATCATTAACCATCTAAATGCGCCCCGCTTCACGTTGCACAGAGTTTATGGCAGCTTGAACTCCTGCTGTCTCCTGCTGTCTCCCCGGGACTCTAATCTCAGGGAGGGCGTCTTGAGTTTCTATGGAAATGCTCCATCAGCTCCCGGGATCCCGTCCGACATGGGAGTAAATCTCCAGCCAGATCACAGCGGAGTTCTCTGATGTTCTTCAGAAACACCTCGTCAGTCTTGGTTAACCCCTCAGACCCAGACAAAACAATCCCGTGGGGGGGGGGGGGGGGGTCTGCTGTTTGTGGTCATTCCCAATGGGAACGTCGTCACATCTCATGAAAGTCCTGAACCGGAATGTTTTCTCCTGGAGCAGCTGGGAGTGTCCGATTATTAAAGAAGAAGGAGATGAGGTTGACATTCAGCAGTGTTTTGACCCCCCCCCCCCCCCCCCCCCCAGCTCTAGTCTCTCCTCTTTGCCAGTTTATGCAGCTCAGATAAGAAATATTCCCAAATCGCCGGCTCAGCGTCTTTTGAGAGCAGTTTTTAGCATTAATCCTGCCGATGAGGTAATTCATGATTTATCTGCTACATAAAGTTCTAAACCGACCGAGGCTCATTCCGGCATTCCGAAGCATCACCCAGCTTAACCTCGTGTTCATCCGGATGAGCGCCTCTGCTTTCTGCTGCCACTTAAAGCTCCACATGGACTCGGAAGATGGAAGAGCAGCCCTCGAAAAAAGGCCAAACCCCCAATGACCTCCGTTCAGTCCCGGATCAAGGATGAGCAGATCCTTCCATTTTCTCCATGGGGATCTCCTTTCCGCTAAAACCTCGGAGATGCTATAAATATTCCTTCCAAGTCATCCCCGACTCGGCAGCAGTTCCTCTGCGATGAAGAGCTGCTGTTGTGACAAGCCCCCCCCATCGAGCCCCTCCACCTGTTGGACTCTGGGTGCGCCTGTGTTCCCGGCGGTAACTCGAGACCGGCGCTCCGATTCCTGCTTTGCAACGGCACCAGTGACAGGGCATGTAGAAAATAGCACTGGGATAAATTCTCTTCTGGGGGGGGGGGGGTAACATTTAGTGTCATATTTTAACAGCACATGTGATGTTAAAATGTTTTACAATTTCTAAATTTGAGCTGTGGGAATAAGAAGCAGCTGAAAACACAAAGCACCTGCAAAGCAAAGCGCACGTTTCCTGTGTTCAAAAAACACGTTCTGATTATTCCACAAGTGGAAAACACCCCTCCAGCTTCCGAAGTGCCTTCCCTGAACACACACACACACACTTCAGCATCCATGTTTCCATGACAACAAAGCCAACAAAGCCGCCCCGCACACCTTTGGTCCGTTGATGTCATCTGCTCGGTTGGTCAGACCTTAAATTAGACTCATGACGAATCAAACAACCCAAATTACTCACCGCCCCCCCCCCCCCCCCCCCCCCAAGAGGAAGAGGAGCAGTCATTTCCGACATAAATTAAACGCATCCCCAGAGAAGATTCCTTCTGCAGAGAGCTCGGATATGAAGTCACCGCGTTCCTCTCCAGGGTTAAAGGCAGAAAACATTCACGTGAGGTGCCGTTAACTATCAAGATATCCGAACTTCCATCATGAGGAAAGCCGGGAACGCTGCCAGATGTTGGGCTAAAGCCTGAAGGGATGTTTTATTACAGGGAACACGGAGCACCAGGAGAGATCTGCACAGACACAAACGACACGCTGGTTTGTTGTTCGGGAACACGACCCGCCACATCTCATCCAGCTGTGCGTCCACAGCTGGATTTCTGGTTCCGCTTTGACTCGCCTGCCCGAGACGAGACGCTTTCATTTTGCTCACCATGGCGGTGACATCACGCCTGATGACATCACGAGTCTGGTTTTTGTTTTTACGCATTCAAACCCGTTTCTGTACGTCTTGGGGGATTTAGTCTATTTTCACGATCGAGGATCCCACGAGGGCCGTTTTATGACTCGAGCCGTTTAAAGCGGGTCGGTTTGGGTGAGCGCCTAATGATGACATCACCGCCGGCGTCACAGAGAGAGAGGGATCATTCTTTCCAGGCTCCGGAGCAGCGCTTTCAGACCAGCAGACTGACCTGGCAACTTTCCACCCCCCCCCCCCCCCCCCCCATACGTCACTCCTCAGTTGCCCATTTGCCCGACGGCTTCTGTCTGGACACCAGTAGAATCAAATCCCGGGTAAAACATCTGTGAAGGCGTTACGAGAAGGCTTCGAGCATTCTTTGTTTTAAAATAGATTTTTGAGATCTTTCCACGGGCTCATGGACGCCATCATCCACTGCCGCCCCCCCCCCTGGTCGAGCACTTCCGGTCATTGCAGACGCCAAACAATAGAAAGCAAAAGGTCGTAAAAGGTCAAACAGACGACACGCGTCGTTCTCAGATGGTTCCAGAGGTCGTGTGTTGCGTGTCACGCGTGTGTGAGCCCACTCTCAGCCCGACCACGAGTCGAAAGGGGACGACATTTGGTTTGATGAGGATTCCACCGGGGAAAGGTCGCTCATCAGAGACCGCATCCGGCTCGGGCCAGCGGCGAACGGACGGAAGACGGCGTCACTTCCTGCTATTGAAGAGAAGAGAACAAATATTTGGGTGAGGCTCTCCAGAAGGTGAATTCTTCCACTCTTCAGGAGTAAAAGGCAAAAAAGAAAGAAAGGGTTTCCATAAGTAAGATGACGTCAGAGGGACGGCGGGACTAAACGGATCCTTTTGGGTTTATGCTGCCCTCTAGTGTCCAAACGGAGTCAGACTAGTTCCGCTCCCAGTGTGAAAGGAAAGTATGCATCACCTAAGAAAATAAACAAACAACCTTGTCTCTTTTATAAAAAATTATTTTATTGTGGGGTTTTTTTTTTTGCTTTTGTATAAAAACGTTATGTCCACTTTAGGGAACAGCACGAGAGTTGGTTTTCCCAGCTCTTTCGATGAAGTCAGTCATCGGTCGTTTTTTTTTTTACACGCAGAAACATCACAGCTAGCGGTGAAGTGTGTGTTTTAGTTCTTTTCTTTTTTTCACGCAACGGATCTCCGGTCGCAGGTTTGAAACCGCCGCTTTGGCGCAACTCAGATCAACGTCAAGACATTTTTTTTCCATTTTCTTTTTTTTTTTTAAAGGCAAAGAAATACATCAGACGTCTGATCAACAGCAGCGCGGCACAATTACGCACATCGGCGCGAACCAGACGCAGCTTAGAAGAGGCGTTTAAAGACGGTTGCGTTCACGGACTCCACGCCGCGCGTCCCCATTCAAGGGGCGCAGCGGTCAGTGCATATCCTTCCATCATCCTAAAATAGTTACCGCCTCTTCAGTGATTCATAACATCAGCACCTTCAGGAATAAAATATCTCCTCTCCTAATTTATGTTTTCATAAAACAGTACTTATACACGAGCATGCACGCAGCTCGCGCACGCACACACACACACACAGACAAAGTGAAGTACATATCTAACACAAAATTATGTTTGTCGCCAATCCGCTTCGTGGATTATTGGCGTCACATCGTACTTCCTGCATTTCGGGAAGTTATTTTATTTTACTATAATAAAAAAAAAAACAGTTTCTTCATTTATCCACAGTCGTCACTTCCACACAGTTAAAACACAATAAAAGTTAAAAAAGAAGTGAATGGAAAGTCTATTATTACGTCGCGATGACGCGTTACGAGCGACGCCGTCTGAACGAAAGAAACAAACGGTCACTAAAATGGACTCTAATCCACAAAACGACGTTTCTTCTGTGAGATAATAAAGAATATTAAAGGCAATCCGACGGCAGGTAACGCCGGTTCACGCACGGATCAATAAAAAAAGCTGCGACCTCGACTGTAGCTTTCACGCTGCGGCGCATATACAGTACACGAAACAAGTATTTCCAGGATTATTAGGTCAGTTTCTTCTTCGCTCGGCTGCGGCGCACGTTTGCCGAGTCTCTCGATACGGCGGCGCGGCGCAACCCAAGGGTCGGCGTAATATTAGCTATGCACGTGTGTTCATTGCAACTGAAACTGTTGTGCAAAATATCTGCAGAGAAGTTCAGACTAAACTTCAGGAGGCAACGGAGCCGCGTTTCCCTCCGAGCAGGAGGCGGCCAGCCGGCGCGCCTCCTCCGGAAGCTTCGGCCCGGAGGGTCTCTCCTCTCCCGCCTCCTCTGAGCGCAGAACGACGCCGTTAAAAGGCTCGCCCACACTCGGCCTGCAGGAGATCTTCTCCTCCTTCGACTGCTCGGGCTCGTCTCCTCCCGCCAGACTCTCCTCCTCTCGGGGCCGGGTCTCAAAGGGACTGAGCTGATAGTACAGCAGAGAAGTGGAGTCTTTGAGGAGGTCTGAGGGCCTCTCCTCCTCCTCCTCCTCCTCCTCCTCCTCCTCCTGGTCGTTGGTGATGCAGAGCACCGTCGCTCCTGTAGGGAACGGTCCCTGCAGGAGGACCCGCTCCACTCCCGGTACCCCCACCTGCTCAGGCAGCTCCACGAGACCGCCGGCGCCGAGCTCCGGCCGGACCGCCTCCCCCTCCGCCTCCTCCCTCTCCCTCCTCTCTTGCTCCTCCGCACTCTGCAGGTGCAGCACGGCCGTCTCGTTCTCCCGCTCCAGGAGGTCCTGAACCTCCAACACCGTCTGGACCTGGCTCCCCTCCAGCTCCGAGTCCAGGCCTGCGACCGAGGACAAGTCCGGAGACGTGGGGCAGGTGGAGGACGGGGAAGACGGCGCGCCCCCGGCCCCTCGGAGCGGCGTCCTCCTCGTCTCCAGGTCCAGCTTCATGATGGTGTGCAGGTAGTGGGTTCTGACCCGCAGCGGGTTGAACTCGATGCGTCCGGCGCCGTTAGCGCAGCCGTCCCGCGAGCAGCCACAAGGGAACGACATCCGATCCACCTGCGGAGGAAGAGCGGCGTGACTTCCTGAAGGGGGGGGGCAACATGTTACATCTCCTTTACCTGACACTTGATCCCCGCCTGGCTGCAGCCGCAGCGGCGGGGGTCGCAATACAGGCGGCAGTCGCAGCCGCACTCCTCCCGCGAGAGGCGGATGGTTCGGAGCTCCGCCTTCTCCCGCGCGTCGATGCGGGCGAGGCCGGAGGCGCGCAGGAGGGCGCGGCGCCGCTTGGTTGGCAGCGGCTGGAGGAAGAAGCACTCGTCCACCGCCACCCCGTCCACGTCCAGGTCCTCGTCCGACACGTCGTCCAGAGTCAGCAGGTCCGCCTGGGAGCACGCCACCGTGCCGTTCCGGGTCAGCTGAGGACAACGAGGCGAGTGAAACCAGCCAATAGCGACGCATCCTACAGCTGGTGTGACCCCGACCAGGCGCCTGCGAGCCGATCGGTTTCCGCGCAGCGCCGGGAAAACCCGCGTCCTACCGTCATCTTGCGGGCGTCGAGTTTCTCCTGGCGCAGGTGCTGGCGCAGCGTGCGGCGGTGGCTCGTCTCCTGCTCGTGGGCGAACTCGCCCAGCGTGTAGCGTCGGATGGAGGCGTGGCGACGCGCCATCCCCAGGGAGCTGCCCCCCTGGCTGGGCACGCTGGTGAAGCCCTGCCGCCGGGGGAAGTAGTACACCGTCACCACGTCGAAACGCACCCGCTTCCCAGCCGGCGATGGCCGGTGCCGTCGGAGGATGGAGGTGGCTGTGGGGGGGGAGACATTAGATGCATTCTGGGTTCGCGTGCCGCCTCCACAGCCCCGCGGGGATCCTTACGGGTGAATGCGGCGCCGGGCGGGGGGTTGAGACTGTCGCAGCTGTCGGCGCCGTCGCTGCTGGAGACGTCGTCGTCGGAGTCCTTGGGCGTGGAGAACGGGGAGCCGCCGTCCACCTCTTCATATCTGCGTTTGAGGCCGAGGGGGGGAACCGCCTCCATGGAAACGGCGTGTCTGGAGGGGCGGAGGAGCAGAAGGAGGCGGGTGACGGAGGCGCAGCAGGAGAGATTCAGCCGTCGACCTTAAACCGGCGTCTTCATTTGTGGACATCTCAGTTTTTTGTTTTGCACATTACTTAATCGAAATTCGAACTGAATCTCCTCATTTGTGGCCATTTTTCCCAAAAGCGACAACATGATTAAAAAAGAATTGTAATTTTCAGATTTTTAGAATCACCCCAAACATCCAGGAGGAATTAGAAACGCGAGCCGTCCATAAGTTCAGCTCTAGTCTAACATGAGAGCGGTCACCGATACGCTAATAAAACGATGGACGGTCGTTACAGTGAGAATCTGACCTCACAAGAAAGGAAGTTACATTTATTTATTTGTGGTATTCGCCTAGTTTGGAATTTAAAGTGAGGGAGAAGGAATATATTTATTTTAAGAGTTTTAATTCCAGGAAAAAAACACACCAGGCAGGTTTTCTGTATTCCTCGCAGGTTAGAAAACCTCAAATTAAAAAGCGAGAACTTTGTGTCGTATAAAAAATGACAGTGGATTGGATAAAAAGACTCTGAAGACTCGACTGAACTAGCAACAAATCCTTCATGTCCTCCGTGTCCTCCTCATAGGAAGGATTAACCAGCAGGTGGCGCTGTAATCAGAGCGATTACAGAACACCAGACACTCAGAACCTGAGCCGGATCCTCTGGAAGAAACAGTTTCTGTGAGGAAAAAATAAGTTTGCAGGAACAAAAGGTGACATCAGTTTGCTTCCAGCTCCAACACACACACACCAAGCATAGCTGCTGCCATGGCAACCAGGGTTTATTCTCTCCCCCAACTCTGTTGTAGAAGGAGAAGGAGGGATCGATCAGAGAAACCGATTGATCAGAGGTCATGTGACCTGTTCTGTTAGTTTGTCTGTTTGTTAGCAGGCCGACGATCCAGATCCAGATCGGATACATACAGAAATGTGTTTTATTAAAGGATTGTAAGGCTGCGATGCCAAAGGGCAGACCAATCAATCAGAACAATCAATCAATCAATCAGCCACACAAAGAAGTGATTTTAAACTTCGTGGAAAGGATGTTTTATAGAAAAGTCTCGGAAGGGAAGAGCAGACATTTTTCAAACGTTTCTCTAATCCTTCCTTCAGACAGAAATGTTTGGCGGAGGTGTGGAGACCAGGTTGAAACGTCACTTCCTGCAGACAGCGACGTCACTCCGACACGTGACGTCACCAAAAGGAGTTAACCATCCAGGAATGAGAGAAGGGGAATGCAACATTTCTACATCATCCATTTTGTCCTCTGAAGATGCATGGAGATGACGTAGTGATGACGTCACGCAGAGGATGGAGGCGCCCTGTGGTGGAGAGTGACGGAACGGAACGGAGCAGACTGACACGGGATTTACATCCGAAATGTTCAACGCGCACAAAGAAAAAAGGGATACGTGCACGCGCCTTCACGCGCAATGAATGACTAACATCCCGTTAAATGAAAACCCAAAGCCTCTCACCTGGGGCAGAAACAGCGAGACGACTCTCCCCGGAAGGACCCGAACCGGACCCGAACCAGACCCGAACCGCCCGTCAGGCTACGCGCTCATTGTTCTGGTGCGGGGGAGACGTGCGGGCTTCACCGGAACGCTGCATGCCTCTCTGTTAGAAGGAGAGGCGTCCGAGCTGCGCCGCCCGCCGCCCCCCCGCCGCCACACGCACGCACACGCACAACATCTCGCTTGCGGTGTAAATATGAAACCGGCTTATCTCGTGGACGTCAGCCTTGAAACGATCGCGATGGAGAAACCCGCTGACATCCGCGTTCGTTTATAACCGGGGCGGGTTCGGTTCGGTCCGGTTCGGGCTGGTCCTTCTCCGTTTCGGAAGCATTTACGCCGGTTCGGTTTGGTTCGGTTTGATTCTCTCCACGACCGCAAATGTTCCGAGGAGAGAAACGGGTTTTCCAGCCCGTTTCTTCCCGGCCCCGTTTGTCACAATGTAACAATGGAGGAAGAATCGCTTCCCCTTTGCTGTATATATACTCAGCGTGACGTCACAGGCAGACCCTGCGCCAGAGCATGCTGGGAAATGACGTTTTTTCCCTTTTTTCTTCTTATCGTGCAGAGGCGTTGGATTTTTTTGGTGAACTATATTTACCAGCTGTTTGTAATAATCAGATGCAATAAAAGCGGTGATTAAACAAATGCGTATTTTTCTTTTTCTTTATCTCTGGAGACCCGAGCTGTTCTGATGCCAAGATAAGATATAATGGAGGCTGGATCGTTTCTGCAGCATCAAACGGCGACAGACGACAAACAGATGGCGGCCAGTAAGTATTTTAATAATGGTGATGAGATGGGGTTAGGGTTAGCAGTACAACACGTTCTTCCATGCAGCTCATCACAGGTATTAGTATTTGGAAGCGGTACCGCCCAAAAACAACAAAGAGAGGCATACATGTCGAAAGGATTTTGTCTCAACACATAATTCATTATAAAAACATTTCAAAATGATGACTTATTTACAAATACTGTTGGAAGGTAACACAAATGAAACGTCATGAAAGGCGACGGACAGGAGGAGGAAGCGCAAGGACGAGAGGCGGGCGTTGCCACAGTGACCACAAACACGGCGTTCCATCGTCATTCACGATTCAAAGCAAACAATCTAGACTAGCATCAGGCGCTGCACGCTAACTGTGAGGGCTGGAAAGCAACAGCCCAAACCAGCGAAAGCTGCTTCCCATCGATGCCGTGATCGCCGACGGCGCCGCCCTCGTGGCTCTCCCTGATGCGGCTGTGATTGCGGTCCGGTCGAAGCGGACGCCGTACGGACGGCCGAACGCCACCGAGCCACAGAGACGTGAACTCTTGATGCTTCACAGGCTGAATCTCGGGTTCTGTCCGCGCGCATTTTAGTTTCCGTCATCGTTTTAGGCGGTTGGCTTCGTACCGAGACGAAAAACAACGATTTGGCTTAAAAAAAAATAAAACAGAAGCACAGCTGTCGTGTCACGAACCTCGAGGATGAGACATAAAATAAAAGCCGGCGGTAGGAGACAACGGTCGGCTGCCGTGTCGCTCCCACAACAACGAGCCAGTAAGGTAGAGAGTCGGTGGGTTCCTCCTAGCTGCCTCGCCACGTTTCACAGGGCACTTCCACGTATTCCAGGTACAGGTAAGGCAGCTCGAGAGGGGCTGATTGGATCAGCAGAGAACAGCGACGCCATCGCCCAAAAGAATTCACTTCAGGATGATGTGGTAGCCGTCGTTTGTGTCATCTGCCAAAAAAATTAAATAAAAGCAGCAGGAGAGGGCGCTATTGTAAATAACGTTCAAGGGGATAAACGAGCGTCTTTCGTTAGCGTCACCTTTCATTGTGTCCAATACGAAGCAGACTTCATCCTGGAAGTTCTGAATCATCTGATGAAAAGAGGGCAAGTGTTACATTCAGAAAGGGGGGGGGGGGGGCATCTGAAACGACTCCTGGATAAGAGGTCGAGAACAGAGGCTTTGAGCGGCCTTACCTCGTCGCTGACCAGTACGTGGATCCCAGTGGGGCCCTGCTTAAAGATCTGGTTGATCTGTCGGGGTGAAATGTTGAAGAGCTGAGCGATCTTCTCCGTCAGCTCGCCGGATGTGAGTTCCTCCAGGTAAATGGCGTGATAAACTGCAGTAAAACGGAGAAGTCTTTCATGTCTATGCAGTGAACGAGCTCATGTATGATTCCTGAGGAAGCCTGTAGCCGGTTAGCTTAGCTTAGTACAAACATAGCCAAAGAGTGGCATTAAAATATTGTTTTCTCTGTTAGCCACGAGGAAACCTTTGAATTGTCTTGACATTTGCAAGAAAGGTTCTTTAACGGGCAAGAAAAACTCAAAAATTTGATTTATCTGATGTGAATTAGCTGAGAACAAGCAGCTCGCCGTTAGCCAGAGCAGCGCTCCTTTATTTGTTGTTAACTTAATTAATTTAAACAATTATTTAAATCCTTGGAGATACATTTTACAAACCAAAACTGTTCAATGTTATTTCTGTGTACAGATAACAAGTTTCAGCGTTGTTTTAATGAGGTTGCCAAACCAGTTCTAGGTCAGATACGGCTGCTTCAGCGACGTTCTAGAGTCTCCATGGCAACAAGACGACGACAGGAACGATCATAGCGTACGGACGTGATGATGGTATCGATGTTCTTATCCAACGCTCAGTGCAAACAACACGTCCTTCATCCAGCGACGACTCGACGGCGATAAAGAACGCGGTTGCTAGGATACGGTCACCCTGTTCCGTTCTACCGCCTGCTGTAGCAAACACAAGCACCGACCGAAGAAAGTGTTGGCGGCGGCGGCGTCTCCGTTCTCGTGTTTCACTTGCTGCTCCCGCGTCTGCTGAGACTCCTGGCAGACGTAGACGGTCAGCCTCGGGCGAACCACCCTGGAAACCCACAGAGAGAACGTCGCAAAAGAGCCCGAGGCGTGCACGCCAGCATCCGACGCGTCGGCGAGGCGAATCGTACGTCGCCCGAGCGGACTCGACCGCGGAGGACTCACCGTCCCTTCAGCGCGTTGAAGAGTCGGATGCCATCGGCCGGCCCGCAGATTTGGATGACGTCCTCCCGGGTCAGCTTCAGCAGGTCCGCCCCTGGGAAACGGCCACGAAGCAGATGTTAGGAGCTCTCCAGAGACTTCATCTAATCTCCCCCCCCCCCCGTGTGCTCCCCGTGAGCAAAACATTTAAAGGGAGGGGATGCTAACTATCAAAGCATCTTAAATATGACGGGAGAAGCTTCGAGACTTCAGTCCCGGCGTTTCATGACTCATCAAAAAAAAAAAAGAACCTGCGCTTGTGTCTGACCTGAGAAGTTGGTGAAGAGCCGACTGAAGGGGGAGAAGCGGTTCCTTAGGAGCCACTGCTGTGCGTCCTGCGGCGTTGCAGTAGGCGACAAGTTCTGTTGCGGAGCGTTTAAATATCAGTGTCGTACAACGAAACCGTAGAATTCACACTCGGCGAGGAGGAGGAGGAGGAGGAGGAGGAGTTTCCGGCTCTTACGTCGGCGACTGGAACGACAGGCTCGGGCTGCGGGGTTGGGGATCCGTTCCTAAACGAAAGGGTAAAAAAAAAAAAAACGATGCCGCTAACATCCAGGTGGGAAACCGTGACCCCCCCCCCCCCCACGCGAAGACGCATCGGAACGCCGCGTGAACGTGTCGCTCACCCTTCTGCGACCGGGAAGATGCTGGGCGTGCTGCTGAAGCCGGGCGACGGGGAGTTGTCCACGTACGTGATCTCAGGCCAGGGGCAGCACTTGCGACACAACAAACAGCTGGTCACCTTATTTTTTTTTTTATTCTCATTTTGAGGACCTCGCTCTTAATTCGTACGCTCGCTCACGCTCGGATGCTAACCTCCGTCAGGATTGTGGTTTCGTAGGATGTTTGGTACTTTTCCTTTTCCTGCGGGGCCCTTTTCTCCATCTTCTCCCTGTCGGTCTTCTGCTTTCTGTCTGCACCTTTAGGCTGAAACAGGCCAGGTGGGGGGGGGCTCATTTCAGCCAGCGGTCACAGGGGGGGGGGGGGGGGGTCGATCAATATTTCATCCCGCCCCCGCCCCCTCACCTTGAACACTTTGACCTGGCAGGAGGCAGAGTGGAGGTGCTCCGTGTACTCTTCATTCTCGTTCTCTTTGAACGTGTCGATCTGGACGCGGAAAGGCACGCCCTTCTCTCCTCCGTGCTTCCGCATGGTGAATTCGGTGCTGATGCAGTGAACCTGAGGGGGGACAGCGTACGAAAAGATGAAGTCCATTCATGAGCGACGAGCTAAAAACACAACTTAGGCCGGTGAAATCAAAACTAAGCAGTTGTGTCGCGTTAGCGCTGAGCTACGTGATGCTTTCGTGAATGATGGGAGTAAAACAGCGGCGAGCCCTGTCACGCTACCTGGATGAAAACCGAGGTTCTTTTTGATGGGTCCCAAAGGAACTCCACAGTGTTTAGCTGAGTAGGGTTAGCCCTGGGGTCGATTATTCCGACGGACATGGGGATATCTGCAATGGATCAAGAGAGAAAACATCCCCACTGTCATCCAAGTCGGTGTTAATAACCAGACAGCATCCTGTTCTCCTTCGACGCTCACCCAGGTCGAGGATTCGATCCCCGGGCCTGTTCCAGCGCCAGCCCTCCAGCTGCTGGTGCTCCGTGTACTGAAGCCTCCGGTCGTGAAACACCACACGGATGATGCTCTGAAATTCAAGGGTTTTTTTAAAAACATAATTAGACGCAGATGTTACTCCTACTGAAGCCAACGCGGTTACCAGGGCAACTACATAGCGCATGTTTGAAACGTACCTTCACCATTTTACTTGTGACTTCTGGAAGTTCCCCAATTTTCCGATTGTCGAGCATTCTAATTTCGTAAGATTGACCTGCAGCGACAAACCCCATTCAGCTGGAACAAGGAAGTCTTTGAAGTGGTGCCGAGTCAGATTACGGCACAATAACGAACGAGTTCCGCATCTTGTGAAAGGATCGTGTCAAATCATTGGCTTTTGATTCAGCAGTTTGGAACGTCAACGACACTGAAAGGCGCGGCGGAAGCTTTCGGTGGGATCCCGATGCTGACCTTGGTTGAGGTAGGTGAGCGTTTCGTCGTGCAGCTTAACGGCGGGCGAGGTAGCGGCGCACAGAACATACTGGAAGGGGAGGATCTTGTCGCCGTCTGGGGGCAGGTTGGACTCCTCCTGCTTGAAGATGGGGAGGGCGAGCACATCGCTGGAGAACAGAAGAAAGCCATTGATAAGACAAGTTATGACATAAGCACCATTTCCTTTCCATAAAAGAGCTCACAGAGAATGTATTTATATATATATATAGTAAAGTAATATATATATATATATATATTACTGCCTGATGGGTTATTATTGAGTAGGTCAGCTTTGCAGTTTTTCTTTTTTATTATACTGCAGGCCATGAAAGCAGCACGAATAAATACCCGAGTATCCAGACAGGACCTCATCGCTCCTCTCAACATGAGAATTTCAGGAACAAGACAATGACATCACCTCATGCTATATGCCCCGGCACCAAGCTCCTGACCGATGCCCGAGAGGCTGGCATCGAAGTCCTGGACCAGACCGGACTCGATCACTTCATCGGTGAGAGGCAACTTCAGAGCCCACGCCATGGTGACGATGTGGAGATCTGGTTAAAACCCCTTTCTCTACCCGGTTCCTACGACCTTCCAGCCTGTGGAGGATAACGTTAAATGATTAGGGTATCATCGTGGCATGTGTGTACGCCGGATACCTATATAGATGTTTAATGGAGGGCATACACACTTAAAATGTGCAGGTCGTGTGAATTAAATAACTAGATAACACACATGAACACATCTTCTCATGATCTAGTTATATATCAACGTGCAACCAGATAGACAGAGCCTACCTTTGAATGAAAGCGGGGTCAGTCTCTAGCACTGCGGCGTGTCATTTCCATCACGTCGCGCTCCTTGGCTCGAGCACTAAAACAAACATGTCGAGCTAACCGCCAGAAAGCTAGCTAAATTAGCCTGTGAAGATTATACTTGTTAATTCTGGATTTAGTTAAACAATGCTTTCACGGTGAACTTGTCCGTGAATAGAAACACATTAAAACAGATTCAGCCCGCAAAATATTGGTAAAATTATTTCCTGCTTTTGTTTGTTTATCTATCTCCGTTAGGAAAAGGAGCTGCCGTCATTTCCGGTTTGTTTTCTTCGCATTTAATATTAAACCTAGAACAGAAACTTTAGCTCACTATCGCCAACTCTATAATAGCGGTGGTGAAGGTTCATGACACCTACAATAAAATATGAATATTCCTATACTGTATACAAATACAGTAGAGTCTCTCTGGCCTATAATCAATATTAACTAGAGCAAACCCAAATAAAAGTATATAAAGACATACACACAAACAAGTATTCATTAATAAAGACAGTTTATTCTGAAAAGAAATGACAAGGTTTTTTTTTTTAACCTATTTCTCATGACCTGCGGTATTTCTGTGCCTCCCAAAGTCAAATGATTAATTGTTGAGTTATTGTAATGGTAATTTTAGTTCTTCCATTTACTACTGATGACTTACTATATTAAGCAGTTTTATATATGTATTTATTTATGAAGGTAAAACACATGTTAGAGCAATACTAATTTCTCCTTCACTCAACGATTTCATAATGTTCTTAGTCTTTACATAAAATCTGCACTATTTAACATTTAATGTCAATTTTCAGGATGTAAAATAATTTTATAAAAATTACATTGATCTTAATTGCCATTGCTTTTCAAGTGGATTTACTACCACATTTTGTAACGCAAAATATTGTTCAAGAACATGAAACATTTTTTTCTCTCACATATATTACAGAATCCTTGCACAGCACATAACCCTTTTAAAACTATTTTATTTTCCCCTTCTGTCACTAAAGTGCAAAGAATTGTCAAAAAGGTGGCAAAGATGAAGAAAGCCATGCGAAGACTTCAATTTAAAAGTCATAATCACAAAAACCGTTCTGCGGCAGAACAGTTTATACTTGTTTTAATTAGGTTAATTAATCTAATCAATATTAAGCTTAGTAAAACTCTGGCCATAATAGGCAAATTAAGTCCTTATATATTGCAATTATATTTAAGCCAATTTGAAAAAATGCAGCTGATGGATTGTTAACCAATTCAGGGACAAGTCATAAGAAAAAAAAAGGGGTAAAACCCTTTTAGGGTATCAGACGGTTTGCCTTACACATACAGAATGTGGATTTGCAGTGCACATGTTTTACGATTGTAGAATCACACAATAGCCAAAGCTACTTAAGATATGACCCTGCATTGGAATTTCAAAGCACAAAAGCGCGACACATTTTTAAAGCCAAACAAGATTTCAGATCTTTAGCTCATCTTGTAAATTATCGATTAAAAAATACAAATAAAAATCCCAAATCTGTGATTTCCCGCTCCCCCTCAAAAAAAAAAATTAAGCTGCTATACTCAGGACTCGTAAGTCCTTTTTAGGCATTGCTCTTTACAGGCTATTGCTTTTCTTTGAGTCTACTTTCATCTGTCAGAATCTTATTTCTTTGCGGAGCTGCTCGTGCAATACAAACTCTCCATAAATGTAAAAATAAACGAGCAGCTGGAAATGTAAAAAGATCCACGTCCAGGTTTCCGTCTCGCTGCAAAGTGACAGCTACGCGCCGAAAATCAATGTGACTCGATTCACTGCCACTTCGCGTTTCTCGTATAAAAGCTTGTCAAACGTTTAAAAGTCGTCACCTCCTCGTCGACAGAAGACTGACTCGGCATCCTCTTCGCTTGTTTTCACAACGACCTCCGTCTGTGCTGCCGCGTTAAACGTTACTAAAGCATCAGAAGGCCGGCGGCACCCCCCCCCCCCCCCCCCCCCTCCAGGATGAGACGCCGCCGCCGAGACGCTACTGAGCCTGGAAGACGTTGATTTTGCTCGTGTTTTTCAACGTCTGTCGCCGGTTGCAGAACCAAACTCGCACAACCTCTCGGTCGTAGTTCAGCTCTCTGGCGATTTCTGTAATCTCTTGGCCGGTTGGCAAAGCGTTCTTCTCAAAATAAGAGTTGAGGACTTCGATCGCCTGCGGCGTGAAGCTCGTGCGGCGCTTGCGTTTTTTGGACGGTTCCCCGCCGACAAACTCCATCAGATTCTGCTGGCCTTTCTGGTTCCAGTGCTCGGCTTCGGCCAGCCACTTCTCCAGAACCGGCTTCAGCTTCTGGGCGCTCTTTGGGGTGATGTCCAGCTTCTCAAACCTGCAATGCAAAAAAAGTTTAATACAAATGAGCCCACATTTTCACTGATAAAGACAGGACTGTTATAGGAAGGGGTTAGCTTAGCTTAGCATCGAAGCTGGTCTCGGCTCTGAATTAGGGGGCATTGAATCCAAACAGCAGCATCTCCATGGATCAATCATTAAATGTATGTTAGAGGAAGTGTTTGAGATTTTTTTTCGAGAGACCCTCATGTCTAACACTCAAATTAAACTGCATTTTTGATACAGATGAAACAAACAAGTCAGTTAACATCTGAATTTAATGTAAAATTGTACTTTTTAACCCTTTGAGATGAACTGGAGCAGAGTTTTACCTGCAAATGGCAGACTGGCTGTAGGCGGGGCCTTCGGTCGCCGTCAGGGCCTGTCCCACTTGCGTCTGAGTGAGCCCCAAGGACAACCGGCGGATCTTGAAACTCTTGGCAAACTCGCGGATCTCCTCCAGATTGATGCCCTCCTCGCCGCCGCCGACTTGCTGCGGTTCTGCCGTTGTGAAAGGCCTGGCTTAGAAATATCTACCGACTTCAACCGGATCTATGTTTAGACACAAAGAGCAGGTGCACATACTGCTGACGAGGTGGCCCACTTTGGACACGTCTCCACAGCCGATGGGCGCGGTGGAGGACAGAGCGGCGGCGCTCTTCATCACAGATGGCTGCGGAGCGATGACAACCGGCGGCTGAGTGGCGGCCGCCGCCGAAGCCTGGGAGAGAGGGAATGATAATCACGGTTAAACAAGACGTCCGTCGACACAAGCAGCTTGCAGGTTGTCTACCTGTGCGCTGGGTTTGGCGAGCGGCGGCGGCGGCGGCGCGGCGGCCTTGGACAGAACCGCAGCAGAGGCGGCGATCGCCGCGGGGCCGTTCCCCACCGTGGCGATGATCTGGCCCTGGGCATTGAGGAGCAGCTGCGGAGTGACGGTCTGGATCTGGAGACCGTGGAGGGGAAGGGCGGTCGTGGCCCCGCCTCCGGCCAAGGTGGCCGGGTTGACAAACAGCGGGAGGGTTCCTAAGACCTGCAAGTGTTTGGTTTGGGTCAAACTTTCAACAGGCTGGAGAGAAATCATCTTTTTTTTTTTTTTTACCATTTCTTTGGAATAAATGACGCATTTCAAGAAGTCCAATTCCAGTGAGCTGCAATAAACAGGAAGTTTAGAGAGGACAAATCGGCTTCTCGAGAAACTGCCTGGAGCTCGACTGACTTTCTGTAACTCTGATGAGAACAGAAACGCGACGCACACAAATCAATATGCATGACGACATCCGTGGTGTTAAATGGTCGCACGCAACAGGATGTAAAGTCCTGCTCAGCAACAAAACTCACTTTTGTTTCCATAAAAAAAAGAGACTTTGAAGTTTTGTTCAGGAAGTGATTGTTTGCGTGCGTTCGCTTTCATACAGGATGCAAATTCTGCAAAGCCCCCCCCCCCAAAAAAAAACCCAGTTTGCACAAGTGTAACGTCTGCGTCTGGATGTGTGTAAATACGGCGCCACCGGTCTCCCTTGGAAACGGCGTCTCAGCCCTGCCACCGTTCCTCTTGGACCTTTCTCACTTTGTTAAATTCATCAATCTCTCTGATCGTCTCGTATCCGCCGACTTGAATGCGTTTCCATGGAGGGGGCATTCGAGGCCAGTGCATCTCATCTGTATGTACGACGGTACTTCCTGCATCTTCCTGAGGCGCTGTGAGAACCAGCAGCGCTGCACAACCGACGGACGACCGACGGACGACCGACGGACGAGCGCCGTCTCCAGTGAAGTTCTGTCTCGATCAATGCCGATAGGAAAATAACCGATCAATGCAGGACGCCGAAGTGTAAAGAAGAGTCTGTCTCGACTGTCAGCAAAGCATTTCAATTTATCCAACCACTGAGGTGGGAGGAGCAACCTCAGCCTCAGAGCAGGTGGAGGCGGCGGAGTCTGCTGCTGTAATTCGCGCCACACCCACCTGTCCCTGCGCGTTCGTGATGATCTGGCTGGCGATGCCGGCCATGCTGGACATAGCGCTGGTGATGATGGGCGTGGAGGCGAGGGAGCTGAGAAACTGGGGCTGGGCTCCCAGGGAGGCGGCGCTGAACTGAGCGGCGAAAAAGAATGACGTAAATAACGCGAAAACCAACGTGACCCGCGTGACGACAAGCGCAGAGCGGTCTTACAATCGCAGGATTGATGGAGAGCCCGGCGGTCTGGAGCGCCGCCACGGAGATGTTGGACTGGGAGACGGAGGCGGCGGCGGCCGAGGTGGCCGGGGCTCCCGCCATCTGCCCGTCGGTCGTCGCCGTCGGCATCACCGGCTGCATGGAGGCCGCCTGGGGCTGGAACATGGTCTGAGGCTGGACCGAGTTCAGGACCGTCGCCGCTGGAGGGGGGGGGTAGATGGTGTACCGTCTGTTATGGTTCTGTAATCAAGCTAACATTAGCCGCACTGCTAACACGTGCGACCATAAGGGACAAGCTAACAGAGACGAAGCAAACACGCTTTCTCGTTAGCGGGTTTAGTGTTCGCCATATCGGGTTAGCGAGCTAACGAGCGCTAACCACAGAGCTGACGTGAAGCACGCCTGAACAAACGCAGCGGTTTTACCTTGAAGGCCGGCGAACGGCAGCTTGAGGAGGTTTCCGGCCGCGGTGGCGGCCGCGAACGCCGGGAGGGTAGCTACATTGGTGGTCGGCAACGTGAGGACAGCCAGGCCGCCCTGGCCGGCGAGGGAGCCCCCCACACTGAGGGGGATGAGCAGGGGCTGCCCCAGGGATCCCGTCTGGGCCATCATGCCGGTCATCAGGGTGGCCAAACTCTCCTGGGTCAGCAGCTAGCGACATCATGAAACGTTAGCTTTGCTTCAACGCTGCTGAAGCTCCTCCCACTGCTACAAACATTTGGTTTAGTTTTTCCTGCTCATAAAGTCACCCTGGAGTCGTCTCGTGGCGTGACACTAATCAACCTGATGCATAAGTGACACATGAAGGCCGTGAAACGCCGACCGGGTCCTCGTGCGCTACGCTGGGGTCACAGTCGTACCTGTGGACAGCCTTGTAGGGCGATGGGCGCGGCGGCCTGGGGCTGCGGCAGCGACACGCCGACGGGGACGGCGGGCGTCAGCGTGTGGAGGGCGGGGGCGGCGGCCTCTGCAGAAACCACCTGCTGCTGCTCGCCCAGCACTGCAGGAGCACAACAGGTGTCACGGCGATCGCCTGCTCGCCATCGTTTTCCTTTCTCTCTTCTAGTGGGACCCTGATTTACCTGCCCCCCCAGAGTTCTGGGGAAAGGCGAGGCCGTCCAGCGCGGCGCCGGCGGCCTCAGGTCGCTCCGCACGGCGAGCCGCCTCCCCCTCAGGTTTGCCTTCATCCTTCGCTTGCGGTACCGATGACGGAAGAGGCGTGTCGACCTCGACCTCCAGCACACGAATGGTCTCGTGGCCGGACATCACGATGACCTACGGAGTCGAGACAAGGAGACGGGAATGTAATCAATCCTCCATCTTTTATTCAGGGAAGGAAACAGATTAATAAATTACAAATGTCTGGATAGTTTGTGAAACTGAAAATGCTTCAAGAAACATCTAGTGCAGGGGTGGGAAAGCTTTTTTACTCGCGGGCCACAATGGGTTCTGCAATTTGACAGAGGGGCGGGGCCAGGAACAGCTGGATGGAGTGTTTGCGTGAACTAATATAAATGACATGTAAAAAGCCATTACATGAAAGGATTTGGCCTTTTACAGGTAACATTACAGGGAAAATGTCAAATGAATGAGGTTTATAATAAAATTTTATTTAATGATATTATTTGGACAAGTTCGGCGGGCCGTATTGGAAAGCCTAACGGGCCGTATATGGCCCCCGGGCCTTAGTTTGCCCATGTCTGATTTTGTGGATAAATTTAACAAAAAGAATCCACCCCCGATCACAGTACGCATCAATGAAAACACTAGAGGAGACGCAGCGAGACGACCTGGACTGGAGGACAAGGTGCAGAGAGACAAGGCAGGCAGAGGGACGAGGATGCATACCTGGACGTCTTCGGCAGGGAATGTCAAAGTGCAGGATTTAAATGGCTGAAAAAAGACTTCTGCAGTCAGACAGTGAATGGCTACGGAGTACAGAGAAGCCGAGCACATGTTAGGACACAATGAGCAAAAGACGAAACACACAACACAAACACACACACACACAAAAAGAGAGAGAGAGATGCAAATGGTAAGAGCAAAAACACAGCCGGCGAGCTCAAGCAATACTTTCAAAGCACCTCTTTGTGCACCTGCAAAGAGCGTCGCTTTCAGTTTGCACAGAATGTTGCAGGTGTGAGAGAGAAGACGGTTTAGCACAGAGTAGGCCGTCGTCTCCCTCACAAGCACAGAGTGAGCAGGTGGTGAAACACAAAGGTGATTCCGGATCGCAATGCACTTGTGTGGAAGTTAATCCATCCCAGTGATATACGGTGGGGGGGGGGGGGGGGCCTTCACTGCACTCCCACCCGCAGGTGAGCCTTACCTGCTCGTTGACAGTAAGCGGGGCATCTTTGGCAGGGAGATCCTGGGAGTTCATGGCTCGCCGCGCCGCCTTGGTCGTCCCGTCATTCTGAGAAAACAAACACTGATCAAAGCAAAATCCGATCAGATTTATCCGCCACATCCGTCCCAGGGAGGCGGGTAGAAAGTTCCACGCTGTTTGAACACTGCAAGGACAAACGCTGGTAAAAACAGACCCACATGCAGAGGACTATTATTATGATTTATTTTTTATTGATGGTTATTGCTGTCATTGAAGGGCCAGACTATTTGGAGGGGCCTATAAAGAGGCCGTACTGTGTTGCGTTTAAGGTGCAGAAAACGTGAAGGGAAAAAAGGAAACGCAGATCGTGCGCATGAAGTGGGTGCAAATTCTGCACTAATCAGAAATGAGATTCAAGATGGAGCATTTCCTACTGCTATGAGGACGAGTCAAAACTTCAGCGGGTGTTGACGGGCTCCCCACCCCCCAATCCTGCAACAAAAGTCCCGCTGCGTCGGTCACTTTAGAAGACAAACACCGGCCACCGAGTACCGGGCGGCTGGAGGCGTCTCAGCCCGTCCCGGGAGACGGAATATTACGCATTTACCTCTCTTTATCATAAATATATAAATTATGCTAATTACGACCATTGCATATTAACCGAAAGTCGTTTCCTCTCGCCGTTTCGCTGCTTCTGCGAGCGGAGCAGGCTCGGACAGTCCGCGGTGGTTCTTATATTCCACTTACCGCGTGAATGCAGTTTATTTCCCGTAATCCCTCGCCCTCATAAAGGTCCTTGTCACAGTTTGTTTCGGTGACACATGATTAGAAATTCATGTCAGCTCCCAGGCGGGCGCTGTGACTGCACACAAAAGAGGTATTTTTTTTGCATTGATAAAGAGGGCAGCAATTTTTTAGGCTCTCCTCGCTCTTAATATTTAATGACGATGTCCTTTCTGCAACACTTCAGATCATCGGAGATCCTTCACGTGTCTCACAATATCCTACGCGAGCGGAAAAACGCCACAAAATCGGCCTTTTTCACTACGTCATGAACATAATTTATGCAAGAAAAGAAATCTTGCATTGAAAAATGTCTGCCTGGTCTGAAGCGGTGCCATGGTTCTCTTAAAGGGGACGTACCTCAAATAAAAGCGGGGGCACGACGAGGCGAAGATTTAGCTGTGCTGCTAAGGCTAAGCTAATGTTTGCTTAATACTGCTGTTTGTCCGACGAAAGTGTTTATAAATGGTGAACTATCTATGTATACAGTTTTTAAAACAATTCTGAAGCATTTATTTCAAATAAAACGCCTTTCTGATGGTTTCATAACATTTCTGGAGAGGTATTTATTGACTTATCGTGTCTACATTCGGGTTTGTTTGTTTCAAAGTGAATAAAATATTCAAGGACCCCTGTCGGTGAGACTAACCTGTGCCTGATTAAAAAATTTGAAGACAACTGAACCGTGATTGTTTTGTTTTGTTAAACCTAAAACAAGATAACAGAGGTATTTAAATAATTAACTGCACCTTTTTATTTTTTTACTACGGACAATTAAAAAAATTGCAATTGCCCTATTCTATAAAACCGACATAATGTCTGAAAGAAAGACTAAAAAGCCAAATCATTCAGTCTCAGTTTCCGCTATTTAATTTCTCTTTTGTGTAACCACTTAAATAATGTAATTGTTTATTCTTATTGCTGCTCTTCCTAAATTGATTTGAACCTTATCTTTCTTCACAAAATATCACCAGTCGTGTTAGGTATTTCTTTTATTTTATTTTATTTTATTATGTAATCTATCCGCGAATATGCTTTTGCCTGGTGTGTTATTTCTCATCCATATTTGACCCTGAAGTTAAATCTTAAACCTCCGTTCACTCCCGAACTTCTCTTCGCTTCTACCAGTAGGGGGCGCGCGCGCATATAAAACCCTTTGCGCATCGAAGCGCCGATCGAGAACGACTTACGTCATCACTTCCACAACAACAAGAGGCTGAAAAACAAGGAAGTGAATGATTGTGAAGCCGTAACTGCTATAAGGCCGTGACAAGATACGCAGAGATCCGTTTAATCCGAGAGTCCCCCGGTGTCCAGATCAACACGGAACCATGAACAACAAAGGTATTTAGCCGGACGGCTTTTTATGTAACGAGTAAAAATGTTCGCTTTGCGGCCCTGACGTTATATTTCGGATATTAAGAGACGCCGTTACGGCCGTCGGAGGCGGCGTTCGGCTACGTATGTTAGACGATAAACGGACGATAACATGACTTTGATCTTTAATCAACATTAAATGGCGCATGATTTAATTTTGGACGACTACATTTACTGTCACCTTATATCGTTGTAACATTAATATGTCATTTCGCGTATTTTCAGTAAGCTAGCTTAACCCCCACGCAGGCTAATGTGATCGGATTCCTCTGGATTTTGCTTTTATCCATCAGGATCTGTCCGGTTAACAATAATCATCTTGTAATGGCACTCTGATATACGGCATTTATGTTCTATAATATGTGCCTGAGGACAAATGTCTGAGCTATAAACCTGAAACTGCGGGTCATTTTAATGCTAATTATTTACTCAATATTTGATCGGGCTAGCAAATATCAGCAAATAGCACACAATGCTAATTAAAAGCCTTAAATGCTTTTTTAGTTTCTATTTGGGAGCCGAAAATGCATTTTCTTTTCATTTAAATAAAGTATTAATTAATAAAACAAAATTAATTTTCTTCCATTGACATTTCAATTGACAAATGGAATAATAATCGAATCGTTTTAGTTCCATCGCAGTCTAGATGTTTGTTTAAATGCTTTTAAGCTTCATATGTCCTATTTGTAATTTATTTTAATTAAAATCAAACTCATTTCCCTCCAAAGCATCTGCACTTCTACATTTAAAGAGAATACGTTGTTACTGCAGAACTTGCAGTATTCCTTGTCATATCATAATCGTTTTTTCTGCCTAAATATTCCTATTGCAGTACCCCCCCCTCACTAAATGGCCGTGTTAAATGCTGTCTTTCAGGATCATATCCACAGCAAGCTGTGTACCCTCAGCAGAGCTCTGCAGCTGTGTACCCCCCTGCTATGCAAATGTCTCCTCAGGCTCCCCCCTACACAGACACCCCACCTGCATATTCTGAGGTAACATCGCAGTCGTGTGTCCGTACGGCTGTAAGCTGCTTTAAACACCTTTTAACATCTCGTCTTCGTGTCTGCAGATATACCAGCCCAGATACGTGCTTCCATCTCAGGTGCCTGGCCAGCTGCCTCAGATGTCCTCTCCCTACCCTGGCGCTCAGGTGTTCATGCCCATGCAGCCGCACATGTCTGTTGGGCCGGTGGGCCAGAATGTCCCCATGGCTTACTACCCCATGGGAGCCATGTACCCCCATGGGTCAACGGTGATGGTGGAAGGCGGCTTCGACGCCGGTGCTCGCTTCACAACGGGCAGCAGCGTTTCCATCCCAGTGAGTATCTGTGCGGAGCGTTGCGGTTAGCCTGTCGCTCAGCTGCGGGCCTTCTGAGTCTGCCTGCCAAGTCTAAGCTTCCATCCAGATGTGGCTGTGCTTGTTTCTCCTCTTCTCCAGCCCCCACCTCCTGGACATCCACCCAATGCGGCTCAGCTGGCCGCCATGCAAGGTGCCAATGTCGTAATGACGCAGCGCAAGAATAACTTCTTCATGGGTGGATCCAGTGGGGGTTATACCATTTGGTAACAGCGAGTCAACTCTTCCTTCATGCCTAAACCCTGTTCCCATCCCAAATGTTGCCCCAGTTCTTTCCCCCCATCCCATATGCCTCCCTCTTCAGGCTGCTTGGCCAAGCCACAATACTGATATCACCTAATGGAATGTAATATTTTAGCGCCCTTGTGAAAGGTACAGTACTCCACTTCTGACCCGGAGGTCAAATAATGACTGCCTGGAGAGAACAAATGCAAAATTTTTAATATGTAGAATTCATTCCATCGTTCTTCACCAGATCTAACCTCTTTGGTCATTCCAGATCGGATTTCTGTCAGGCATCTGAGACCGAGTCTCCACAGATCAAATAGATCGCTAAAACTCCATTTAAAAAAAAAAAAAAAAAATGCTCTTGTATATCCTGAAACGCAATGTAAGTGAAATGTTGAAATACCAGATGCACATTAGTTAGTTGAGCCGCTTTTTGGTGAAAGTGAAAAACAGTTCTAAAATTGCAGTGAAAGTGCAAAAAAAAGAGAAATCTCCATTTGTCATTTTTTTTGGGGGGCGAACCTTTAGTGTAGTTAAAATTAGTTGGTGTGTAACGGTTTTATGTAAATACCAGTAGGAGAGTCGAGAGGAAATGCATCTCGACTATGCAAAACAACAACAAAAAAAAGAAGCTAGAGGTGTCTTGTCCTTTGCACAGTATTCAAATTACCACGGCAAATTTGTTGCACGACGAAGCATCTGTTTGACAAGATGTTTGTGTTTAATCGCTTGTAAATTAAATCAAGCGAAAGCTAATAATTAGATTTCATGCAATATCCAAAGTGGTATACTGTACCTTGTGGGCAACTTGTAGATGAACGTAGTCGACTGCCTAAGGGCACCGGGATTAGCCCTAATTTAAGGCAAATTAACTTCAGTAAACTTAAAGGAAAGAAATTTAAAGTTAATCCAAATAGAAAGTCAAATGGGAAGGTGTGGTTGGTGTAACATTAAAAACATTTTTTTTTTTTTGGTTCTTGTTTCTACGCAGTCGGATACCCAGAATTTATACACGATGTTTTGTTCTGTAGATTTCATATTTGCTTTCTCACACAGTAAATTTGGTATTTATTCACCGTAGACATGTTAAAAGGTTAAAGAGACTTTGTTGAAAAAAAAAAAATGTCAGCATTTCATTGTTTGTCCTTTCAGTTCTATGCACGAGCAGTTGGTGGAAGAACATCAGTAGAACCAATCGGCTGGTCGTGCCACAGATTTTGGTCGACTTGTGGTTTGGTTGTGACCTCAAAATTCTGGTTGCAATTTAAAAGCAAACATATCGTGTCGTTGTGTTCACTCTGTGTAACCGCATCTCGGATTCTCTGCGTACTTTTGCACCTTTTGCTATGTACTATTAAACACTTTTTATCTGGGATGCACTGCTAAGCACATCTGACGGCTCGCAGACGCGGGCCTGCTCTCTTCCTTCGAATTTCTCATGTCATGATTTTTTTTTTTTTAAAGAAAGCTGTGAGATTTTTTTTAACAAAATTTATTTGAGTCTTAGTTCGTTGATGAGCAGCGTCGGCCGTCCCGGTGGCCTGGAAGGGGCTGCGTCACTGTCGGGCTGTACGTAAGCTTGGAGTCTCCACACGCGTTCTCTTCCATGCTTCCGTACGGTATCCGACGTTTCCCCATGTCTATTTTAGATACCATCGTTTGTATATATTCCTCACTTTGATGTCTGGCAGCTTCAGTAGTTTTGCTGGGTATCCGACCTCCCCGTAAGTTTTAATAGCTTTGGCCTCGATAAATACAAAAGCCCGTCGCCGCCGGCGAGTGATTTCAGCGATACTCGAGAATGAGCCGGGATCTGGAAGCGTATCCTCGCTGACAGCCATGGCTTGGTTTTCTTTTATCCTCCCTCACGCCGCCGTTTCATCCGGCCCTGGAGCGGTAGAGGCCGCGACTATCGAGGCTTTTAAAAAAATATATATGATCCAAATGAGTGTGTGTGTTTTTTCTCCCCATCTCTGCTCTGATAGTTTGTAAAGCAGCATAATGGTGGCTTCGTTCCAGCAATACGAAGTAGCGTAAACTACAGCTGACCATCCGATGCTACGCCAACCACAGCCAGCGAGTAGAAACGCCCCTTTTGTTGAGGGATTATGGACATTTATAGTTCAGGGATTCTCTTTACAATCTTTTGTAAAAAAAAAAAAAAAAAAGCAAAACAAAAACATAGATGTATGTGCTGGAGTGATGTGATAGGCTTTGGTACGCATTCCATCTTTTAAGATTACTAAAGGAGATGAGTGTCAAAGATGGAATACTTTGAGGGGTGGGGGGGGAGAAAGGAACTTAGGTGCACTTAACTTTTTTATACTAAACTTAAAATTTAAAATGTAAGTTTAGAATAAAGGTTATTTTGGAAATTTGAAATGCATGTTTGTTTTTGTTTTCTCATATACGGCGTTTCAGCACAGGGCGGGCCGTGAGAAGACCGATCGCTGAGGCCAGCCGGGAATTCGGTTAAAATGTTGGGAGGATTTGGTTCTGGACGCGCGGCAGCATATTTGTTCAACTGGATGCTTTTACTTTCTTGGCCTTCATACCAATTCTTTTGTCACGAGTCATTATCACCGACCTTAATTTAGTAAGTGTACTGTATTAGAAAAAAAAGTAATCTGTCGCTTTATCATAAAGGTTACTGCGTCAAATATGGATCTGTATTTTTGTCCGTACTACCATCAAGTTCCTGCTTTTCAATCCAACAGCTACAAATAAATCTCTCCTTAAGGAAGCTCATCAAATTCAGATTGTGCTGACGTGTCGGGCTTTCATTCACTCGTGTTGGTCGGCAAATGAGGCGCGGAACGCCAGCCAGCTCCTGAAACGCAGCATCAATGGAAGCTGGAAGCAGCAGGGGGGGTATCTGCAAAGCAGTACAAAGTACTACGATGGAAGTTTGAATCATCACCGAGCTGCAAAATCGAGATTTACCGTCTTCACTACACAAACGGCAAAGTCATCAGAACGGAAACACACAAAGTCGCATTTAAAAGAGGATGCATTTTGAATTCAGGAAAGACATTTTAAAAGCGAATGAATACAGAACTGAAAGAACACGTCTCGGGGGGGAGGGGGGGGGGTAAATACAGTAGGAACACAGGAACAAGGCTATAAAATATTGTTACAAGCGAACATGACGTTTACTGATCGTGTAGTTGCGACATTAAAAAAAACTCCCACCACCTGTTTCACGCCTCGCTTTGCTAACGTGAACACGTGTGTGTGTGTATGTGGGGGGGGGGCACCTGCTCCGCATCCATCAATATTCACTCTTTATGCCGTCAGTTTTTTGTCATTACATAATCTTAAATGAGGCTTTTCTGCACAGATACAGAACCAAAACAAAGAAAAAAGCCACAGTTCTCAGTCTTCCATCTTTCCCTTCGTTCCCCGCGAGTCTTTCCCAGGTTTATATGAAGTATTCCTTCTTTTCTCCCGTGTCCTGCTTGCCGTATTCCTCGTCGGGGTCTTCTCCGGGACCCGGCTCCCCGGTCGTCCTGTAGGCGCCTTTGTTGTGGCAGAGATACCAGTAAAGCAGGAAGGCCAGAGCGCCGACCGTCAGCAGGACGAGCACGATGACCACTGCGGAATGAGGACGAGATGTGTTTGCGGCGCGACGCGCGGGGGATTTTAAAGTGGGAGAAAACATTCGGGAGTAACATGAACAGTTACCAGCGATGACCGTGGAGTCGCCGCTCGCCGGGGCTGCCGTTGTCGCCGCTGGAGGAAACGTAAAGGTTGGCGTGACAAAGCCGAACAGACACTAGTCTGGGTCAGAGAGGAAGTGCGGCGCGCCGCGGTCGCACGCTCGCAGAAAGGGGCGGGGACTCACCCTGAATCACGGTGGTGTCAGCTTGCGTAGGAAGCGATGCTGAAAGTCCTGAACGAAACACAAGCAGAGGTGCGTCAATGAAACGGCACGGAACACGAGGGCGTGGCTTCACACTCCGTTGGATGCAACGCCGCCATCGGGTCCAACCGATACCGCAGAAGAGCGCTCGGGAGGGCACAGACCTCCCCCAAGCAGCTCACTCCCCTCCGAGCTGGATCTACGCCGTCCACATGGCGATCTGGATCATCCTCAAAGGGTTCTAGATTGTTCTTGGTATCTTTACACACCAACCATGAAAAGTCAAAGTGAATCAGAGTCGATGTGTATTTTTAACTGATTTTTGAATCCATTTTTATTGTTTAAATGTAATATTTTTTCCTGATGATTGTTCATATCGGACCCCTTTATGAATGTGATTTCTGGTGAGTAAAATGAATGAACA
Organism: Brachionichthys hirsutus; assembly: GCF_040956055.1. Classification (NCBI taxonomy): domain Eukaryota; kingdom Metazoa; phylum Chordata; class Actinopteri; order Lophiiformes; family Brachionichthyidae; genus Brachionichthys; species Brachionichthys hirsutus. The sequence continues at coordinate 15,369,510 of NC_090898.1, forward strand.
TTTTACACAATATAAGTTATAAGTAAATGGGAAAATCCTGAATCTTTCGTATCCGGATCGCTCTCAAAATTCAACGGGATCCGAGTTAGACCAAGACCCATCTTCAGATTGTTTTTATTCGTCGACATCCATTTTTTTACGTAATCCTGCTAACAGACAGGCGAACACGAGCTCCTCGGCGGAGGTGACGGATGTGCATGAACTCACCCTCCGTCACAGTCGTGATTGTGTGCGAAGAGTTTGTGAGCAGAGACGCCATGTCGGAAACTGGAAGATAAAAAAGCATGTTAAAGAATGCCGCACGGCTCCGTCCTCGGCACACTGCGGGTTCGGAAAGACTCGTATAACGGCATAGCTGCGTATTCAGGGCTGTGAAGGTGAGAGCGGGTTATTATTACGCTTGCTGTGTGCACTATTACTGTTTAACAGAGGTGGAGCTGCGTTTAAGTACACCCTTAAACAGCGATTTATAAAATCCAGTGAGTTAAATCTTCAACGACTGACTGTCAGACACTCAGACATTTCTTTTTTTGTATTTTAAACTTTAACTTTTTTGATTCCACTTACCTTAAACTTCGGATTTAAACGGTCGTACTTGTATTTTGCGTTGACATTTTGTCTTCAATGAACAATTTGTTTATCAATGAAGCGCATGGACAAATGGATCCTGGTCATATCGCCCTTCTTGTTCACTGATATCGACTCATTTGCATAAAGTTAGCTCAATTAGTCGATTAATTAAATTAAATTAAAGCCAATACAAAAAAATCCAACAACAGCAGCCAACAAGTAAATAAAATATTAACATCCAGAAAAACGAGGTGACGTCATTTCTCCTTTTTTTTTCCTGTCAGCTGTTTGAAGCCCAAAAAAATATTGATCTAAACGGAAAACATTTATTAACCATCAAAATAGTTGAAAGCTGCAATGTTGCAACCATAAAACATAAATTGAAAATACTCCAGAAAGCGTTCTACGTATTATTAAAGGTGCATTACACACGAATTAAAAGTACGTAGATCAAACGAGCAACAGCTGGAGGCGGGGCTCACCGTTCATTGGTCCAGCTGGTTAAACTCGCGAGCTAATGCTATCTGTAAAAAAGAAAAACACACAAAACAAACAACATATCTCACTGACATTTGCGTAATCACGCTTTTAGCCACTATCCTAAGGTCGGAAATGATTTCTTGGACCGGTCGACACTTTGTCGCCATCGTTACTAAATAAAGCGAAACTTTAAACTCCTAGCCGTAGCTAAAACGCTAGCTAGATTCTCAGGTATGATTGTTACGGGACATTGTTCATCACAACTGTAATAAAGGCTTACCTGGGCTCGACGGAGCGCCTTTAAACCTGACGGAGTTGATAGATTTTTTTAGCTCAAGGTACAGGTGAGGAAAACGAACGCGCCCTGCTAACTTAAAGTTTGAATTGGAGCTGATAGAAGATAAGAACGGAACTACATTAACGTGCGACTTCTCGCTCGTTAGACGATCTGCTCTCCATTTCCGCCCCTCCCTTTCCTCTCTGGTTTTCCTTTCAAAGATTGTTTAATAGACAGGACGCACCACTCTCGGCTTGAAACGTTTGTTGTTTTGCTGCCGTCCAATGGCGCGCTCCCATTTTTAAATGTCAATTTTACAGAAAGGATATAGATTTGTTCATGTAAGCTTTTATGTTTATGTATTGAAGTCAGGATAGTGAAGTGTAAAAAGAAACATTCAATTCAAGTAAAAAGATTAAATTATATATACTTTTATTAAAGTTATGAAAAATTACCACCCCTGATAGGAACTGTGAGTAGATTCACTCTAAATTGGACAGAACACATAAAAAGATTAAAAAAACGCACAACACATGCGCCACACATTTAAAATGTTCATAATTCATAGGGGTTGTAAAAAGTAATTTTATTCTTCTGTGATCTGTGTTGATCTGACCATCTGAATCCCCTATTATTGGGTAAGCTAAAAAGGTTCGAGAAGGTCTAAACAAATACAATCCATTTAATAAATTAAACGCAAATTTATAATAAGGCAAGTGGAGATATTTGAATGGAGTGAGAGCTCGTTACTTTTAGCCCCATCCTCAAACCATTGACAGAAAAGCACAGCTGTTAAAACTCTTTCTATCTGATCCATCTTAAAAAATAATGGAAATCCATTCAATTTATTTTCTAAATTTATTAGCTTTTCCCTTGAGGTTTTAATGAATCAGTAATCCTATCGTTAAAAATCAATCGGTATATACAGTACATGATACAAAAAAATATTAAGACACAATAATTAATCATCACAGTGCACACACTTAACAGATTTTGTGTTTTGAATGATAACTGTAAAGTAAAATAAAATACACATTAATAACAGAACATTTAAAATTGTATTTATGTTCAGGTTTTGCTCAGGGACTGAGTCGAGCTCGTTTTCCTTTTGGAGTCTACAGCAGTCAAGCTTCTCAACACTCGAGGTGCTTGTCTTTGTTGGTATTTGTTGGAATCTGTCAGATAAATGCGGGTCCAGAAATCCCCAAATGATCCTGCCTCATGTGTATTTGGAGCCTTATTGAAACGCTTTACTGTATGCAGAGCTGATCTAGACTGAAGATAAATTGGACGCATTCATGCACCACAGTTGGACACTTCAGCCGGCTGTCCCCGCACTTCTGTCTGCCGTGCAGCTGCTGCTGTCGGTCGCTGCCGTGCTTCCCTGTTCAAATCAAACACAGGTTTACGCAAAGGACAGTCAGATACAGAAACAAGACAGAAAACGGAACTGGATCACATAGAACAGTTTATGTATAAATACAAACACTAATAATAATAAGGAAGAACAGACCTGGAACAAACTTTAAACCGTTGTGCTTTTAGCATCCTGAGTTGTCTGCTTTCCTACGGGAGCATCCTATTTGCACGCAAAGCGGAAAGAGGAAAGGTCACGTTAAACAGCGACTATGCAGAAGAAGCACGCATCAGCGGTGTGCGGGGTCACATGACCGACCTTGAGAGGGCCGCTCAGGTCACTGGCGCCAGAGACGCCGCCGTTCTCCAGTCCGTTGGGTTTTGGCGGCGTGACTTCGTCCATGCTGTCCTCGCTTTCCTCGATATGCAGCTGGACGCCGTCGGCTGCAGAAAGCTGGAGCTCCAGGCTCTCGGAGTCACAGGAGTTGTTCAGTTCAGAGCTGCTGTCGCTCGGTGCAGGGTTCTCGCCGTCCCCCTTATCGGCCCCCTGATCGGCCCCCTGATTGTCCCCCTTATCGTCAGACCCAGCAGGAGGCTTAGCCTCAGGCTCCTCTTCATTTATCACTTTCTCCTCTTCCACCTTATTGCCGTCTTCTCCTGATGTCTTTGCAGCCCCCTCCTCCTCGTCCCCTCCTGCAGGTGGACTTTGGATCTCGTCCCGGCTCTCGTTTTGGGTCGACCCGGCGTCCAGGTCCTCAGGAATGGACGCCTGCGAGGAGATTCTCGTGGCGCTGCTCTCCCGGGACAGAGTGCTGTGGAGGGGTTTGTCCGGGGACCTGAAACTGTACCTCTGGGCCGGTTTGGGACTGTAGCTCCTGTGGAAGTCGGAAAAGCTGGCTTTCCAGGCTTTGGGGGACAACAGGGTCCGTCTGTTCAGCGAGCCATACCTGAAAGAGGAGGACATAGATTGGATTTTTTTAGACACATATTTTTTTAATCATTGCAAAACACTTACCTCTAAAGGTTTGGCAGAGAAATAGATAATAAAAAATGAGCCTGTTGGATCCCGAGTGATCTCACGATGGAATTTGCTTTTCCTCCTTCGCTCATCTTTTTGTCAATTTCTTACCAGCTGACAGGCAGCAACGGTTTTTAAGAAGGAGACACCAAATTCTATATTTGTGCTATTAATATTTACCCGATGCATACCTGACCTGTTTGCTCTCGTACATCTTGAATTTTCATCGCACTTCTTGACTTCCTCTTTATTCACTGTGTGATTTCATGCTGTCAGACGCTGAAGACTTGCCAAACGGGTTTCCATCAGTTTTCCTCCTTCCTCTTCTTCGCTTTACTCAACAGGGCGGCACAGAGCCGATGGACGGAGGAAACTGTGTCCCTAACTTCCCTCGCTGACGTCTCACCGCAGACGCCTCGGGGCAGCCGCGTAACGGCAAACGGCCGATGCAAGCGAACCACGTCGCGTCTTCCTTTTGAACTTCTGACCAACGAGGGGAAAAAGACCGACTTGCCTTTGCATCCCCTTGATGGCGAACACCTTGTCGGGATGCTGAGCCTGCAACTCCTTCATGACGCACTGCAGGTCGAGGCTGAGCTGCAACGAGATCGGGACTGGTCAAAAGGAAGACGGACGTCTCCTCTGAGACAGAACTCTGTCCGGCGAGCTGACGTAGCCGAACGCACCGTGATCATCTCCTTGTGGAATATGTTTCGTAAGTTCGATATGGCCGAGAAGACAGAAACGTAGCATCCGATGCGGCTGAAACAGACACGACGTGGTGTTAGTGTTACCCATATGCATATTTATATATCTATCTCGCGGCCATTCTTCTATCACCTGTCGTAGAGCGCAGGCAGCTCCTCCTTCAATTCGCCGTTGATGCTTTCGTAGATGCTTTTGGAAGCGTGCACCTCTTCCTCGGCCTGCAGTCGCACCGTTTGAAAACAGAAGTGTGAACCGACGCAGCCCGGGCCTCGACGGAGGAAACAGATTCTGGCCTCGCTCTGAATCACCTTCAGTATCTTGACGTCGTCCCTCTTCTTCGCGGCCCGCAGGGCCTCCAGGTGGTGACGGGAAGAGTCGTAATCCACCAGCTTTCTTCCCCTTTTGGATATCCTATCCTGCAGACGGAGTGGGACGGACGATCCATGCATATTGCATGTATGTGTGTGTGGTTTTTTTTTGCTTGCCTTTCATCTCTGCGTCTCTTTCCACGCCTGCTCGCGTCTTACCCTGACATCTGGGAATTGGCTGACGTAGCACTCCATGGTGCGAATGGACTGGTCTAGAATCTTCACCTCAAAGTCATTCCACAGGAGGTCCTCCCCCTTTTTTCAAACAGCGCAGCATAAACACCGCATTCATTATGGATGACGAGACGCTTTTGTAACTCCTACAACGTAAAAACGTGCAGCGGCGCAGCTAGATCACCGCGCTGTGACGATCATACTGACTTCTACGATGGCTCCCATGTCTTCCTCTCCAACCCAGTCTGTTTCATAGGCGTCAAACAGAGACTGGGAAAGTCGCCTGGAAGCCTCACGCATGTCTGTAAAAGCAATTGCCTCCATGAGGCCTGGAGACTAGAGGACACAGAAGCAGATGTCGCCTCAAGGAAGAGCCTCCCCACCTCTTACTGCGTTAACGTAACCCCTCAGGTCCTTGTATATTCGGTTTCCATCAGTCTGCAGATAGACGAGAAGGTTGCGTCGGTGTCAGTGAAGGGATTTATTCGTTCAAAAATGTTACATTAACGGGGTCTGGTCAATAAACCATCCCTAAATCCTGTCAGGACAGCAGATATCCAGTTCAATCACTCAGATATCTAATCAATCAACACATATACTTCGATTACCTGCTGGTCAGTAAAATTTTGGAGGCAATGTTCAAATTGATCATCTCTGCTCACTGTGGTCTTTCCCAGCCTTTGCAGGACCTGCAGAAAAACAACGGCCATGAACGTCAGCGCCGCTGCAGCGAAATGGAAATCCGTCCCGTCTCGCAGACTTGACCTTTTCTTTGCCTCTGCTGAGCTGCCGCTGGACTTTTTTGGCAAAGTCACCAGAGCTGTTTTTTGGACTCGTGCTCTCGGCCATATTTGATCTTGACTGTCTTTATTTCTAATGATGAAAGGAAACAGAAGGATTATATCATTAAATAGGAGGTTCTGTTTTTGTCAGCCTTTATCTGTCTGTCTGGACGTCTGTTTGCAACATAACGCAAAACATTACAGATTAAACTAGATGACATTTTCAGGAAATGTTGGGAATGCTACCAGGAACAGACGATTACATTTTGGTGGTGATCCAGAAGAGATCCTGGATTCTGGATCACTTTGAGATTTATGTTAACATTGCAGTCAATAAAGCTTTAACATTTGTTCCTCAATATTATTGAGGATGTTGATTATTGATCGATATTTATGGAATTTAACACAGTCATGTAGGGTGGGGACCTCTATTTTACCCCAGAACTTAATCTGGGTCGGCTCCAGAATGCCGATATTATTGAGATATTTATAAAAATGTTGGCACACTTGAGTTTGGTTTGATATTAATTTAATTTAGTCTCTATCTCTAATTTAATATTAGAGATATAGATTTCTAACAAGCGTCGTCTTATCGCTGAGTCGATTCCACATCGGAGCAAAAATAAATAGTTTGGATTCCCTACTCCAAGGTTTTATATAGAATATGAATAGATTTTCCATCATTCATTCAAGCATCTGATAATTTATAAAAAATAATATCTAATCTCGCTCCCAACAAACGGTTTCTTTATTTATTTACTTACTTATGCGACCCTTAACCTCAAGGCGGTTACTCACTACAACACCCAGAGTTCCTCGCGGTCAGGCCACGCCCACCAGCCAATGGCCGCGGTGAACTTTGGCCGCTGCGTATTTCGCTCTGTCCCGGGAGGAGCGGCTCCACGACCAGCCAGCGGATCGTCGCAGCGCCGCTCGCCGACCTGCGGGACGCGATCATGGGCAGCGGCCTGGCCAAATGTGCCGCCACCGACCTGGGCGTCCAGTGGGCCGGCTGGGCTCTGGCGTCGGCCCTCGGAACCGAGAAGTTCTATGACTTAGCAGGTAATAATTCAACTTCCGGTTCGGAGGGGGGGGGGGGGTCGTTATTCTGTAATTCAAACCCCTTTTCGTGCTTTATTATTATTATGTTGACCTTTCATTGTTATAAAACCAGCGTTATCTAAACGATCCGATCAGCTGAGCGCCGCACAGGTGAATTCTGGGGGCCTCTTGTTTGGGTCAGAAAGGGGGGGGGGGGGTTCTTTTAATTGGAAAGATTCTCATGCTGCGTTCAGGACACATTGGAATGTGGGAAAAGGCAAACTTCCGTGTTTAGTTTTTTCTTTTGACATAAAGAAACTATGTGAATGAATTACACTTTTATTATCATTGCATGGGACAGTTTGGCATTCGTCATATCTTATTGAAGTCGACTAAATCTTACTGAAATGAACGCTGCTGCTGACAATCATCAGGGCATCCATTATATAATATATATATATATATACTTTATATATATTATTTTTAATTGATCGCGGGAACGCGTCTTTGTCAGAGGTCAAAACATTCGAAACGGGCATCGCAGAACCGACCTTTGTCTGAAATGCGAATCTGTTAGGCCCTTTCTACCATTTAGACGTTATAGTTTTCACGTTGACTGACATTAAGAAGTCAAAGACGATCCTGCCCGAGGGTTGGTCTTACCTGTCGACACCGGGCTTCTTTGACAACCACCTCGACTTGTCTTCCCGACGATCGTCTCCGGCTTGCGGCGCTCCTGGATATTTTTTAACCTTGAACTTTGAAACCAATCGTCTGCCGTATCCTGGGTAAAATATTTATTGAACACGCCTTAGTCCGGGACGAATAGAGCCGCCCGCCATGCCCACGGCTTTTTTTTTTAAACAGGATCTGGAACATTTATACTGCTGGCCCACCTGAGTCGTATTTGGGGAGGAGCCAATCACATCCGCCAGACGGTGCAGTCCGGTCTGGTGACGGCGTGGGGACTCAGGTAAGCGAGGGGAGCATCGATCCGCGTTCCTATTCGTCCTCTGGCATTAAAAGCTGCGGTTTCCAGCGACGGGGGGGGGGGATTCCCCGCCGAGGTCAAAGGTCGGGTTAATGAACGACTCCTTGGTTAATGTGAGCGGACATTAACTGTGTTCTCGCTGCAGGTTGGGAACATTCCTCTTCCTGCGGATCTTGAAGGAAGGTCATGATCGCAGGTTCAACAGAGTCAGAGACAGCCCAGGGATGTTCTTTGTGTACTGGACCATTCAAGGTACTTTGAATCCTTCCTCTAACCCCCCCTGCCCCCCCCGAAGGCACCAAATGTACACTTCCAGCTCTTCACGTGAATGCGTTCGGGGCAGGGGCGCTTGTTTTCGGCCTCGTTGACGACCCCGTCTGTGTTTCGCTCAGCCCTGTGGGTGTTCATGACCCTCCTGCCCACCTTAATGCTGAACAGCGAGAAGCGGGACGTCCCTCTGGGGACGAGGGACTACATCGGCTGGACGATATGGGGCCTCGGCTTCGCCACCGAGGCCATTGCTGACCAGCAGAAATGGGTTTTCAAGCGGGACCCGGACGACGCCGTAAGTTAGCAGGCTTCACCCTGAGCAACACGGATGTCTATTAATAGCTGACTCGCAGCTTTTGTGCCCCCCCCCCCCAGGGGAAGTTCATCCAGAGCGGACTGTGGGCCTACAGCAGACACCCAAACTACTTTGGAGAGATCCTGCAGTGGGCGGGTCTGTGGCTGTCGGCCTCGTCGGTGATGGCGGGCCCCCAGTACCTGAGCGTGGCGTCGCCGGTCTTCGTCTGGTTCCTGCTCAGTTACGTCAGTGGCATTCCCATCCTGGAGAAGCAGGCCGTGAGGAAGTGGGGGTCCGACCCCGCCTTCCAGAACTACATCAAAAACACGCCCGTTCTGTGGCCGCGGCTGAACTTTTGACCTTAACGCGCTCGCGCGTTGAGCATCGCTCAAACCGTGAACCCTGAGCACAATATTTTGACGCGATTGTGCAGGTGTGATATTTGTATGACGCTTCATTTAAAAAAATTAAAGTCCAGTGCTGATTAAAAACGGCTTCTTTGTGAGATCCGTTTGTAAAAAGACATTTTAGGGCGCAAAATTCCAAAGCAGGGATTGTTACGTTTACTTCAGGGCTGTCTGCGGAAATGCTAAGATTAGCTTTTATTGTCATGTTTTCACACTGCAAACACAAAGCCTTGCTCAAGGGCACCTTGGCAGTGCTCCGATGGTAAAACTGGCCCCTCTCCAGCCACATTCCTCATTTCGGCCCATTTCATCAATAATTCATACGCCACCTGTTGCTCCGGCAACACAAAGCACGCTGTGGGTGTGAAACAAACCAACCCCTGACCTCACACTTTAAGACCTGAAATCATAGCCATTACAGATAGGTGGCGCTGCGGCCTCACAGCAAGGCCACAGGTTCGAATCAGATTTTTGCATCGGCTTGTATGTTCTCGAGTCTGCGTGTGGGTTCTCACGTTCTCCGGCTTCCTCCCACCTCCAAATATATGCAAATTAGGTGAATGTGCGAGCGGACTGGCGGCTTGTCCAGGGTGTACCTCACCTCTTCACCGCTGGAAAAGGCTCCAGCACGACCCGGTAACTGAACAAAACGGTTCCAAAGGCGAATGATCCACGGAAGAGTGCGTGTCACGGCCGGAAATGCGAATGTCCAAGTTTAAAAACTAAAACCGAGAAGTTAGCGTTTAACAAAAGCACACGTTACAGAGTATCGTGCACAAAAAAAACTTCAACCAAGACAAATTACGCGCTTAATTTTAATGACCTTTCGCTAACGGCTGCCTTTAAGTTACCTCCCACAGCAGAAAACATTACAGAGTAAAACGATCAAAGACTAGAGCCTCGAATAGACAATGTCTGTCGAGACCCAGAGCAGGAAGAAACAGCAGAAATTCACTAAAATGCCACTTTTTCATTCCAATTAAATGGAATTACCAAAAACAGAATGTTTCAAGGTCACAGGCGAAGGCCGAGAAGATTCTACGAAGGTCGAAAAGGTTTTAGAAACCACTTTAAGAAAAGGGGAGGACGCAGACGGAGACGGAACTGGATCGACATGAAATACAAGCATCAAAACTAAAAGTCATGCAATTGATTAAAAAAATGAGAATAAACCGAATCAGTCCAACTTCTGAGTGACACATGAGTTGAACGCTGGCAGATCGACATCCAAAGCGCAGGTTACGCAACACATTTTCACACACACACTTTTTTCAGGAGTAATAAGAACGTTCTCGTGTGTTTTCAGGACGAAATGAGAATAAATTCTTAAATATTTTTGCGAAAGCATCAACTTCAGGGTGCGCAAATAATGAACCTACATCAGCAAAAAACTCATTTCACACACGGAACAGCATCAAAATACAATTCTAACCAACAAATTAACTAAACATTGAGTGAGATAAGGAGACGGTCAAACGAGAACCACGAAACCAGCCGTGCAGAAACAGAAATGTTCCGGTCGCCGCTGCCTCGGGTTTTTATTTGAGAAGCGGCGACGAGAAGAATTTTCCTTGGCGAGAAATCGCGACCGCCGACTTGCTCTTGCTCCCGAATCTGCAACAGAGAGAACGTTGATGCCGTTTGATGGAAGCCTCAATGCAGCAAAGTCCTTTAAGCACAATGAGGAACTTCTGTGGCAGATTTTTACCCGGGGGGGGGGTCGGCTTTATGACGATATAATATTCTCACAGCGTTTGGCTCGGCGGAGGAGCAGAGCGGACCGGACCTCACCTTGGTGTCAGACTGGACATCACGCGCTGAGTCAAGGAGCTGGAGGACGGGGTCTTATTCAGCACGTGCTCCGGCGTGGTCAGCGGTCCCAGCATGCTCGCTGCAACAGTGAAACAGACTTAGATTCCACCTCGGCGGCGGCCGAACGGCGACGCCAGGCGAGCTCGTACTTCTCTCGGGGGTGGCGTAGCAGTTCGTGTTCTCGATGATCAGGTGGCCCGGGTAGGGCTGCTCGCCGTCCGCCATCACAAACCGGCTCCAGTATTCCACCGGCATGGCCAAGAGACGCTCCACGACCTGAACAGGAAGAGGTCACAAGGATTCTGGGTATTGTAGTGTCACGGCTCGCGCCGTGGCTGAGCTTCACAGCGAGCCAGTGATGTGAAACGCGCCTCACAGCCGAGTCGGGCCTACCTTGAACTGGCGTTTGGTGTCCTGCAGGATTGTCATTGGTTCGGGCTGCGGAACCGCGTGGCCCACAATAGTGGGCCCGAACACCCGAGCCAGGTTTTTGCCGTCCATCCGAGTGGCCAAGCTTTCAGCAACTCTGAAAAATTCAATGGCACCTAACTTATCTCTGACACTCGAGACGCACGATGTCGATTTAAAAGTCCTCTGCAGGTGAAATAAACCGGTTTCCCTCGTCTTTCTAAAAAAGGTTTGCAATAAATCATGACTATTTTATGCAAACTTCTTTTTTTAGGTTCATGGATGGAATTCAGGAGGCATATATGGACACGTGGACGCTGCTCACCTCTGAAGATGCAGGACTAAGAAAGCCAGCGTGTCTCTGTTGGGCTGAGGCAGGCGACTCACGGTTTTGCACATCAGAGCTACGCTGTCGTCGTCGTCTGAAGCCTCTGAGGAGACGAAGAACACGACGCCGGTAAACAAACAAGGCCTGTAAAGATGTCTGAACTAATTTGCATTTATATGAATTCATTTCACTCGTGTGGCGCCGCTGCTTTAAAATGGCCGACGCGTACCGGCGGCCTCCATGAAGGACCGGTTGAGATGGAAGGTCAGAAGAGGCTCCTTGAGGTTCCTCAGGAAGTCCTTGAGGACGCCGGTGATGGCGTGGACATCGTCCACCTTGCTCAGTGCGGGAATGGTTTTGCCGCGGAGAAATTTCTCCTTCAGCTCCTTCACTGTGCGATCAGCGCCGGAAACACGGTAGAGTCCAATCTGAGGGGGGGGGGGGGGATTATCAGAGCTCAAACAGAGTAATCCGAGCCCGAGGTGAGGTCGACCGACGCCCAGCGTGTGATTATATAGACTCAAATCCACCAGGAGAGGAATCCTGAAGAGGCCCAGCCCTGCAGAACAGCTGCGGGGCAGGCAGACAGCCAAGAGAGCATCTTGTTGCTCACCAGCCAACCCGCTGGAGCTAACGGGTCCCAACCAAGACCACTTTGGAATTACAGGCCTTAACTCCATCTATGGACGATACTGATATTAGAAATCAGAGGTTAGTTAGGCTAACTAGTCCACCTGATTCTCTCCTTCAAGTTAAGAGAATTATCCCCTGGTGCTGGCGTCATGCGTAAAATAAACTTGTGTGTGTGCATTTCTATAGATCCAAAAATCTCTTCAAATCCAAACACACCAAAAAAAACAAAACCCGTTAATTAAATAAACAGGAGCTTTTCCCTGCTGGCTCTGAATCTATTGAGACAGAAGCTAGAAAAATAAAACAGACTGGAGCACCACCGTAAATCACATTTGGAGCAGCTCCAAAGTCCACAAGATGACTTTAATCCTCCGTCTCGGCTCCATTTTGTAGATGACTGCTGGGATGGACGTGAACGCTGCACCCACCTCCTGCAGACCCCTCTGCTCGATCTCGCTGATGCAGTGGACCACGATGTGAGGGATCATGGGCGATGCGTCGGGGACGTAGTCCGCCAGCACACCCTGGAAACACACGGAGAAACACGCTTTGAGCCCCCGCAGTGAAGAGGAATCGTTCGTGCTTCTCCGTCACACACCTCCCCAGGTTTCACCGGCGTGCCGATCAGGTTGGGGATGCAAGGCAGAGGGCAGCGCTCGCGACACTCGGGGTGCGAGACCACCCTGCAGTCACGGCACTTCAGCGACGGCTTGCCGAACTTGATCCGCTTTCCGCAGGGGACGCAGGATTCGGGTTTGATCACCTAAAAGCCATCGAGCGGGAGGATTTAGAAAGTCGGCGGAGATCGCGGTCAGTTTAAACGACTTGAATAAACGCGGCTGCATTCAATAAGGATCTATAAACACCAAAAACACAAACTCCGAGACGCCATGAACATCTAAACCACATTCAAATGATTCACTCTGACCGTTTTGGAGACGAACTCGTGGAGACGGACACCCCCGGTGTTGAGCGGAGTGCTTTGCTGCCTTTTCAGATCTTCTTCGGGGTTGACGGGATGCTTGAAGACGTCCTCCGATTTGACGGAGTCCGAGTCCCAGTTCAGGGAGGCTGAACGAGTCGGAAGAGGAGAACCCGTCTGTTACAAGTCCCTCTAATCGTCGCTGCTTCGTATCCAGGCTCGAGAAGTATCATACAAATATACACTTTTTCCAAACATAATTCACGTCGTCCTGTAATTTACGACTTTATTCCACCCAACGGTCGCCGACTGAACCGTCACACAAATCCTACCGGACTTTTTCCTGCTGCGAGTCCAGTAAGGAACCGCCTCGATGGTGGAAACGGCCTCGACGGGTCCTCCGCTCGCAGGGACCGTCACAGTCGTCTTCGTCACGAGGGTCTCGTTACCCTGCCACACGCAATGAGTTTATAGAGGGGGTTAACTTCCTGCAGCGCATGCGGTTCCATCGTTACGTGTAAATCCTTATTTAGAGTAGTTATGATTTTACATATTTCAGTAACTAAAGGTTTCCCGGGTTGAACCCCCACCAGGTCTGAAGTTCTGCCCGTTGCTCGAGTGCGTTTGCAGTCAAACCCAGAACCATCAGCTCGACTTCTCGAGGAGCGCTGAAAACAAGCCAGACGGGACACCTTGATCTCCCGCAAAGCTGTTCTCCCTGCCGACAAATAATTCATGAGCAGAAGGTTTACTGAAGACTCAAACGTACCCTTTTCTGTCGCTTCTTGAGCCGCGCCGTCCTCAGCCTGGAAGAATCCCAATCCTGCCACAGATCAGGTGCGTCAGAATAAGGTTTGGAAATCTAAAGCAGGTTCTTTTACTGGATGCGATGTCGATGCGACGCTGAGGGATGCACTCACAATAGAGTCTTCCGTTTTTTCGTAGCTGATATCGGACATGATGGAAGCCGACTCGTCGATCGTCACCAGTCTGTCAAGAGGAGAAGAACGTGCGCGTTGCAGCGGCCGTTCACGGAGTATCAACACGCATTTCTCCACTTGCGTGTGGTTCTATTTACGGCGCGTCAAGCTTCGGGGCGAATTGCAGATACAGGCTGTCGAGACGTCTACCTTATATTGAATTTAATAGAACCAGATAGCAAAAATGTATTTTACAGGCTCAACAGCAATGCCTCTTTCCAGCAACCATGACCCATAAATTCAAGGTAATGGACAGAACTTTAGCTTGTCTAACACGACCATCATTTCTAAAGAGGTATTGATCTTAAGCATTCTTTAGCATACAGAGAGGCGCAAGCAAAATAACTTCTCGGTCCATCCTTCTCAAGAAAAGACGGACATCAATCTGGAAAAGGGGTTAAAAACACAATTCAACTAGAAAAGCACTCGGAGAGACTCAAATATAAATCAGGACTATTCGAGATATAAATACTGATGAGTGTATTTTGCTGCTACCTTTTGCTAGCATTCAAGTTGCCAGCTGCGTTGAAGTTCGTGTTCAGGAAGGCCAGAGCTGATCGCTGCTCATCGCTCAACTGGATGCTGTTCGAGGATCCCTCGCTGGTCAAGAGGTCCCGAATCAACTGAATTTGACGGTCCTGCATTACAGAAATAAACACAGGGCACTTGCTGAATCAGGTGAAACTAGGGGGTGGACAAGAAACGCAGATCGGCAAGCAACGATAGACATTAGGTCCAACACACCAGCTTCTCGCAATCAGCCTCGGCCTTCTGCCTGCGCCGGATCTCCACGTCTACTTGGTTGCGAGCGTGTTTCAGTTTGACTTCCAAAGCTCCCCTCTCCGTCTGCGTCTTGGTGAGCGACTCTCTGCAAGAGCCCAGCTCGTTCTCGGTCCTCAGCCACTTGTGGCGACACTCGTCGAACTGTTGCGCCATTTGGATGAAGCCTGGAAAAACAGCGCACAGAATTTAGAAAGAACCAAAAGCGCATCTGCTGCAAACCGTGGAGCATAAAGATGAGGGCTAGCAACCGTAAACTACTCACTCGGTTCAATGCCTTCGCTGAGGAGGTCGGATTGAATCCTCAGCTTATTATACAAGCTCTGGAGGTTGACCAAAGTGATCTCCATGATGTTCTCTATTTGAAAACCACTGGAAGATAAACATTACCTACTTTTAATCCCTGTGAAATGATATAATCTGCGTAATAAGGGTTATTTTCAAACTAAAAAGAATGTAACCGAGAATTAATACATCTAAAAAAAAAATGTTTAAATGATGATGAAGCTAATTTTATTACCCAAAATGCGGTACTAGTAAGAAACATAGTTCTCTGCGAGGAAGAACGGGTTGATGCATAGCTTCTTTTCATTGCGCGTTAGCTTAATTGAAATAATTATGTGGACATCCTTGTATTTAACGGCTACAAAAAAAAACAGCGCACTAAAAAAAATAGCATTTCGCCTCTTTAAACAAACGTAGCCACACATCAAACGCCTGGTTTGGTTCTCATTTGGTCGAGTCCGTCCATCTTCCCCATTAGCTAGCGCTACTTTCCCAACGTCTCCTAACGCAACATTTCGGGTTTACTCTCCTAAAGTACAATTGTTTTGTTTAATAAAGTACGTTCAGCGGGTACATACCGTGTCCGCAGTAAAGAAGCTTCGCCAAACCTCGAGGTTATTGTTTAATATACGGCTTTTTCACCCCCATTCTTCGTTTAGCTACCAGTTCTACAATCCGTACGCCCACATCCGTTTCAACCGCAACTGCAAATGAGCGCGCTGCATTTCAAAAAATTCCCTGCTAGCCAATGAGCGACGGATCCTGCCTCGCGAGAGGATGAATAAATTAACTTCAGACTATTTTCAAAATAAAACTATTGATCGTTTTAATGCTTTTAAATAGTCGCAAAAAAATAATAGAAATATTCAGTGAACAATATAATGATATCAATTGTATATTTCAATTAAACATGCAAAGAAAAAAAAGTGAAAATAATAAGAAGACGAGACTTCCGGTCAAGACTTTCAAAATTGATTTCATTACAGGGGAGGCTTTGTTGAAGCAAGCGGGGCAGGCAAATGGAAAAATAACGGCTCAAGGAAAAGTATGGGCTGACTGAATATTTTAAATATGCGACTGCCTTCATTTTGAAGGATGTGGTGTGAAAAACACGTTATTCAACATGCAAACAATTTTCCCAAGAATCAGCATATCCCCATGAACTGCAATTCGACAAGGCAGACCCACTTAAACACCATCAATACTCTAGAAAATATATTGGCACACAGTCAGTAAAGTTTGTTCCTGTATCTGCAACGGCTGAATTAAATTCTACCATCCAAATTACAAGTGATGTGGCCAGAATATCCAAAAATACAGCAAACCTCTTTGTACTCAATGTCATCTAACATGAACTGATGCAAACAGGAAAAGTGTCCTTAATTTCAACTACCGGTAGGCTTTTTTTTTGGGGATGTTTATTATATTATCTCGGAACATGAAAAGGACCATCCAGACTGGTGATTGCACAAAGTTAGGATAGTAAAAGAACCCCCCCCCCCCCCAAAAAAAGCAGCATCTGCTGGGAGTGTGGCGATCGTTAGTGCCAGCAGCATCAACACCTTGCTGCCCATCTGGGGAGTCACCATCAATGCTGAAAGGTACCTGCAGCTTAGGGAGCAACATATGCTCCCATCCAAACGATGTCTTTTTCAGTTAGGTTGCATTGATGATTATAAACCCTCTCATCCTTTATGGTGTTGTCAATATACCTTCCATGTTCGTCAGTGCAATGAAGTGGAAAAAAACTGTTTTTTTAGAAATAAAGAAACAAGAGGAAGAGGGAAAAACAGTAGCAAGTATAGAAATAGATATAATACACGACTATTTGTACACTGTGCACGACATTGTGCTAACACTAGCTAAATAACTAGGTAGTATAGCTCACCTCATTAATTATGCTAATGAGTTCCACGCTGCATTTATTTATTTATTTATTGATGCAGTTAAAACTACTATGCATCATTTACGATCAAAGCAGCAATTATGTATAATATATATATACACATATAAATATTAAATATAAATATTAAATGTAATATATAATAAAATATGATTTGTGCAATTTGCGCAAAATACGTAATTACTTCATAAATAATTATTCAATATCATATTAAAAAACTGGAGTAATCTGGTGTGTTACGTGATTTATGTTTCTCTGATCAATATTACCAGATTGGAAATGGATGAGAGAGAGAGAGAGAGAGAGAGAGAGAGAGAGAGAACCACGTCGTCGGTGAAGACAAACTTGCGGGAGGCGCAGTTTGCGGTGCAAGCTCCTCCAGAAAGCCGCGTCGGTGCTCGGCGGATTTTTGAAGCGGAGTCAGAAGCGTTTATTTATTTATTTGTTTGTTTGTTTGTTTGTTTGTTTGGGGATTACGATGATTGCCTCAACTCAACAAAACATGACCACGGAGCTGGTATGTGTGTCATTTGATTCAGATATGTGTGCTTGCGCCTGC
Organism: Brachionichthys hirsutus; assembly: GCF_040956055.1. Taxonomy (NCBI): domain Eukaryota; kingdom Metazoa; phylum Chordata; class Actinopteri; order Lophiiformes; family Brachionichthyidae; genus Brachionichthys; species Brachionichthys hirsutus. The sequence goes on from NC_090898.1 coordinate 15,386,857, forward strand.
GTGTGTGTGTGTGTGTGTGTGTGTGTGTGCGTGTGTTCTGGGGAGAGCCTCCCGATATGCAGCGGAGATTCCTCATGCATGAAAACAATCCGATTCCGTTTATAGCCCTTTAGCCCATGTTTACTTCATGTGTGTGCGGGGACGGTGCGGGGACTGTGCGGGGACTGTGCGGGGGACTGTGCGGGGACTGTGCGGGGACTGTGCGGGGACTGTGCGGGGGACTGTGCGGGGGACTGTGCGGGGACTGTGCGGGGACTGTGCGGGGACTGTGCGGGGGACTGTGCGGGGACCGTGCGGTGCGGGTTGATGTGATAACACGACGCCCAGAGCCTCTCACTCGTATTGCCCATCTGTCCCATGCAGACTTTACCCCCCCCCCCCCCCCCCCCCCATAATATCTGCAATCTAACATTGACCTACCGCAGGTTGTCCCCTCCAGCCCGGACCTGCAGGGGCTCTGATCGATCATTTCTCTGCTGTAGTGTGTTATCAATGAAGATGACCGAACCAACATCATGCCCCCCCCTCATGACATTATGCATTTATTGAAATATCCTTCTGTTGCAGCAG
>NC_090898.1:15387526-15412606 GCF_040956055.1 Brachionichthys hirsutus
TCTTCCCAGAGTCCGCCTCATCTTCCTGACTCTCACTCACTTTTTTCCATCTATCTGTGTGTGTGTGTGTGTGTGTGTGTGGGCGGGGGGGGGGGGGGGGGTTGTGCTGACTGAAGCAGTTTGAGCAAGTGTTCGGAACGGGAGCGTCGGAGAAATGATAGAGAAAGAAAAACACTGGGGAAAGCCGCTCGATAAAGAAGTGCACGTGGGGGGGGGGGGGGGGCTATGCACCAATTGCCCTCGTGCAAACTGCCCAGCTGATGCCCAGCCCAGAGATGAGGCTGCGCTGTCGAGGATGTGGGAGGAAAGTTGAAAAGCTTCTCCGGGGTTTCCTGTCCGCTCTGGAGGCTTTGATAAGCCGGTATGAGATCGGGGGTTCGGTCCACATCAAAGGGTGCAAAAGACAAAGACGATTTCTCTCAGGGAAAATATCTCGTCTCAAAAACCCGAGGCAAGAATTCTGCGAGGAAGAGGGGGGGGATAAAAAGAGATGGAGATGGAGCCGAGGCAAAACGAAAAGCGTTCAGCGAGGGAGTCGTGTCTGCACTCTGCAGCAAACGCTGATGGGGTGCTGGGAGGAGAGGCGGCACATTTTTTGGGGGGGGGGGGGGGCTGTTAAGAAATGCTTGTGAGGCAGGAGCGATGCTGAGATGGAATGATTCTACGATGCTTGTTGCTGTTATCGGTTCCCTTTGTCGCATCCCATCGCGGCGTGCTCTGGGGGGGGGGGGGGGTAAGCTATACGATGTGCCCCCAGCCCCTCCCGATGTGGATTTGGGAGGTGTTTATGGGGGGTTGAAGACCTGGAGGATTTATGGTGCGTCGCTGGCAGCCCCCCCCCACACACACACACACACTGTTCATCACACAGGCTCAGCGGCGCCATGATCTTCCATCACCAGGAGAATCTGCAATTTCCTTACAAATCACAAACAGCTGCGTGAAGATGCTTCCCCCGAGCGACGCTGGAGCTTCATCCTCCTCATCCTCATCCTCCCTCCTCTTCCTCCAGACCGGTCCTCGATGCGATCTCTCGCCTCTGACCGCCTCTCTCTGCATTCTGTCCTCGCTTCCTCGCTTTGTTTTCTTCCCTCTATCGCCCTCCCAGACCTTCTCCTTCCGTGCATTCAGTTATATTCCAGCTATCACGCCGCAATCAGATTTCAGCTTCATTTCGGTAGTCCGTTACCCCCCCCCCCCCCCCCCCCACCCCCTTCTCTTTCATCTCTGCAGCTCTACTCCTACATCCATAACCTTTTCTAACATCTAAGGGATGAACATCACAGAGGGGGAATCCAGTTCCCCTGCTCATTTTGCTGTGTGGAAGACGCGGAATGTCATTTCTCTGCTTTTTTCCAAGACGCACTTGGCTTTTGCGAGGCCAGAGGGCAACCCAGGGGCCACCCAGGGGCCACCCAGGGGCCACCCAGGGGCCACCGACCTTTCTGAAGCCGAGGGCTGCTTTCTGGGCACCGATTCATGCAAAGGGCTACCAGTTTGATACACACTTCTGAAATAAAACATTAATAAACCATTAATCATTAATGATATTCATCTATAAATACACTGATCATGTTTAATGATTACTCACACTAATTATTAACAGCGTTTTAACAAGGTAGGGGACAGATTTGACTTGTTCCAGAAGTCTTTTATTTTATACAAACTCTTGAGAAACCATGGCTCGCGGGCACCGCGTCGGTGACCCCTGTTCCAACCCTTTGCTTCGAGAAAAGGAAGGGCGTGAATCAAACGTATGACCCCCAAATTCTGCAGGTAATGCGGCCGACTGCGGTTGAAACGGCACACGTGTGCGCCGGTCCATTGACTCCGGTCCCTTAGTCTTCTTTAACGTGGTAATTGAATTCATCGGCGAGCTGCTGGCGCTTGAGTCAGCAGCCGCAGTCGATCACGGCGGGGAGGACATTTAGCGCCGATGATGCCGTTTCACGCGGGAGCGTCTGCCTGCCCTACATTCTGCGCTCTCGTTTGACGTTCGCTCTCTTTGAGTCTGTGCCCCTGATTGAAATTCTTCAGACACGATGCCAGTAATTGCAACGTGGAGGAAATGGCGGCTTAATGACCCGTAAATGAAATGCGCGGCACTGAGCCGTTGGTTGACGCTGGACAATCGAAGCCATATTAAAGCACTGTCTATTAGCAACGGCCACGAGCACACAGAAGCACTCCGGTTACAGAAGCACATCAAAATGCATTTAACTCTAACTGGCTCAGAGGAGGAGGTTCTCTTCTTTAGCCGCTAAAGCTGCCAGGCACGCCGGGACGATTCCAACGCATTCGCCTTTGTGTCTGTCTGGTTAACAAAATAATTGATGCTTCGTTGAGCCATTTCCTCTCGAGCTCTGCAGGCTAATGGCCTTGCTGCCCTTTTATACAAGCAATGAAGCCCTTAATGCTTTGCAAAGATCCACAGAAGACATTAAAGAGCGGCGAGCGCAGCTCGCTGTTGATTCTCGCACAAACGCGAGGTCAGAGCCGATTCCTCCGCGCGCCTCCGTTTTCGAGTGCATTCGGCCTTCCTCTAAAAGTGTCAGGACTGAAATGTGTGTGTGTGTGTGTGTGTGTGTGTTGTCATAAACGTGCAGCGCACCTGTGTGCATGACATCCTCTACCTCTTTCAGGTGTTCTCTCAGTCCTTCACAGCCTCCTATGCTATCTACGATGTGGCTAATGGGTAGGTGTGATCACGAATGCTAATGCATGGGCCGCACTGGGCATGAGTGTTACCGACGCAAGCCGACCCACGACGTGAAAAGCCCCTCCCCCTCCGCCCCCCCGCCCCCCGCCCAGAGTGTGTCTCATCAATCCGAATCTGGTGTTTTCCTGTCAGACATGCTTTTCATTCGTCCGTTGTTTCTTTCCAGGTTCCATATTCCAACGTGAGACTTGTGTTCCAGATTCCACTGCCTGAGATTCATAATCAGCATTGTGTCATTGGGGAAAGCCTGTATGTCGTGTCTCGGGACGCTCCCCGGGACTTCCGAGGAATGGTTTTGACATGGATCTGAGAAGGACGCCGCGGTGTTGCTCGTCGCCTCGGACTTAAATCTCGCCCCTGTCTGAGGACGAACCGAATCGTGGCGTGAAACACGTGAAAGAGCGACTGCACTCTTGCATGAGCCGACCCCCCCACCCCCCGTTCTCTGTTTGGTTTCCTTTCTCACACACATCATCCCCACTCAAAAGCAAACCTCAGGGCCGGAGCATGGATGAACCTCAAAGGGCTTTTTTTTTTTTTTTACAGGACTTCCCGAATGGAGGCGACTCATGTCGGAGTACTTTCTGTGTGTTTTCCAGGGATCTGCTGGAGCTCCGGCATCCAGAGGGGGTGAAGGACGTTCTCCAGTACGCTTCCTGGGGGCCGCGGGGGAACCAGCTGGTGAGCCAGGGCACTTCCTCCTGTTGTTCAACGGCGTGAGAAATCGGACAGCCTCCCTTTTATTAGTGGCTTTGCGTGGTTTGTTTCTGCCGGTCGTGCTAGGCCCTCGTGGTCGACGGCGATATCTACTACAAGCCGAGTGCGACCAGCAGACCTCTGCGGCTCACGGCCACCGACCACGAGAGGAACGTGGTGAACGGGCTCTCTGACTGGACGTACGAAGGTAGGACGTCTTCACCAGGACGGTTTTCACGCTTGGGCTCTGACCCTAACCCTGAGAGACAGGATGGGAAGAACTGACACACGCTCTCTTCAAACAGAGGAAGTGCTGCTGACGTACGTCGCCCACTGGTGGTCGATGGATGGCGCGCGCCTGGCGTACCTCACCATCAACAACTCTGCCACGCCTGTGATGGAAATACCTCACTTCCTGGGCGGCCTCTACCCGTCCAATGTGATCTTCCCTTACCCCAAGGTAACGGTGGTAACGGTGTCCTCAAGCCAGATGTAGATGAGGCGGAAGGAATTGCGCTTTGTTTGGCCATTTAATCACATCTTTTATGGAGCGCGTCACAGGAGCAGCAAATTCAAGCCAGCGGTGCCGTAACCACGAAAGTACGAACAATCCCGAAGAGATAAATAAAAAGCTTCAAGAGGAACTAATAAGTCAGTTTAGCAACGGCTCTCAGATCAAAGGACGGATTTAAAGAAGATCTGTGACCTGTTATCCTCAGGCAGGTCTCTCCGGAGCCTCCGGGCCCCCCCGACTATAAACTGATGCATGACCTACTGAACGATTGGACACATATAACTGGAAGAGAGGCCACGCTAGGCTTTAGAAGGAAGTAAACACCATTCTAAGACAGACTGGTACTCGGGGGGCGGGGCTAAGAGGAGACTCAGACGCTGACATTGCAGGAACTTTGACCTGCCGGCGAAGCTCGCTGTAAAGTCAGGCGTCCATGCCACATTTCATCCGGCTAGTGAGGCTACAGAGTTTTTTTAATCTTTTTTTTTTGTCGCTTTCAGGCTGGCGCCAGCATCCCGTCGGTCGGGCTGTTTGTGGTGAACCTGTACGGACCGGCTCACACGCTGGAGATGATGCCTCCCGACTCCCTGAGGGCCAGGTAATAACACCTGAGTGGGGTCAAGTTCTCTTCCTCCCACTTCTTTTTCTTCCCACCATTGTTTTCTGCCCCCCCTCCCCTTCAGCGAGAGCTACATCTCCATGGTGACCTGGATCAGCGGCACCCGCCTCGCCGTCCGTTGGCTGAATCGCGTCCAGAACCAGTCGGTGCTCTGCGTGTGTGAGGCCACCACGGGGGCGTGCTCAGAGGTGCGTCGTGTGGGGGGGGGGGGGGCTTAAGCTCTCCCTACGTATAGCCCCGAAATGCTAAATGGTGGGACTCATTCACATCTCTATTGTTTGATTTGAACCCGACAGAAACAAAAAATGTCCATGGACATCATGTCCAACCAGCGGCAGGTACGGACGGGCTCGTCTCTCCACACCCAGCCATCGTCTGCTTTTAGCCTGAACGCTGCACCCCCCCCCCACAGGACGTCCCGCTGTTTGCCTCTGACGGCTCCGTGTTTTACACCATCCTGCCGGCGAAGCAGGGCGCTCGCGGGGAGTTTCACCACATTGCCGGCCTCTCGGCTCAGGTCTGTGATATTCCGCTCCTCAGCAGGGGGTCGCGTGAAACGCAGCAGCAACGTACCCCCCCCCCCCCCCCCCCCAATCTTTATTGCAGCAATTTGTCTCATTTGTTTTCTTCCTAATTGCCTGAAGATCATTTTCACCTGAGGAGTTGTCTCACCCATTAGCTGGAATAGTGGTTCGCCTTTTAGATTATGAAAGAGATTCATTTATGTTTGTTTTAACAAAAAAAAGGGGCCAATGAGGTGATTAGAAAATGTTTAATGAGGCTTTTTGGACATATAATCCACACAAGGGGGGGGGGGCAGCTTTTCTTTTTATTAAGGAATGAATAAGGGCATTTGTTTTTACAGCAAACGATGTCTTTCCATCTCATCCAGACTTTTAATACGGAGTAACTTTACAAACACGTATCGCTGAGACTGTTCTTATTTTACCCCCTCCTTCTCTGCTCTTCATCTCTCCTTCTCTGTCTTTCGCAGCCCGCCGTCCCCTCCGCCCCCCCTCGCTTCCTGACGTCGGGGAGCTGGGACGTCACCCTGCTCTGCGCCCTGGACGAGACAGCTGGGAAAATGTAGGCGACGCCCACGTTGTGTGGCTCCGGGATGAATTACCCTTCAGTGCTTTTAACACAGCAGCTCCTTATTATTGAAGCTTAAGTGACTGGTCATTTATGGCGAGTTCATTCTGCCCTCGCCGCTTCATGATGTCGCAATGACCTCGGCTCAAAGGCCGGAGGAAATGGCTCTGACCCCGACGACGCTCGTGGCGGCAGAGAAGAGGACAGCGGATTATTTACGCTCCCTCGGAGTAAATCACGGCTGTAATCCGTCTTCATCCAGCCGGAGGCGGCGACTGCTGGACATACAATAGATCTCGTCGGTTGTTTGTTCCAAACGGGATGTTTTATCGTCCAATAGTCTCTTCGCATTAACATAGAAACGTGTCTCTCATGAATCTTATGTCGTCATCAGCTACTTCCTGAGTACAGAAGAATCCAGAGAGAGCAGACACCTGTACAGGTGAGCCAGAGTCCCTGTGTTACCTGTGGAACCAGATAACCCCCCCCCCCCCACACACACACACACACCCCCCCCATCGTAGACACGATTTATGTATCACGACTTTTATGTCTCACCCTATTGAACCCTTCTCCTTTGTGAAGGTTCTGCCGGTTAATAGTTTGTCTCAAAACATTGACGTTTTTCTTTAACGTCTTAGAACTCAATGGGCCCCTCTCGTAAAATGGAAGTTCTTTCGATTTGTCCTGAAATTGGGTCTTTAACCCTCCGTTCCCCTTCCCAAGCGTGGCCCTGGACGGAGAGTTTCAGCGGCGGTGCGTCTCCTGTGACCTCATAGATGGATGTCGCTTCTTTCATGCCGAATTCAGCCCCAACCAAACCCATTTCACCCTCCGCTGCCTGGGTGAGACACGGACGCTCCTCACAGAGACGGGTTTCACTCGCGCTCTTGGATTGATCATGCTCTGCTGGTAATCTTCCTCAGGCCCAGGAATCCCTAAAGTCACCGTCCACAGCGCGAAGCAGCCCAGCAGTGAGTGTTCCACCGCCTGACGCACACACACACACACACACACACACACTCACAGACTGCCTGCAGCTCCCCCTGACAGCCGACAGAGGGCGTCCGGATGAGTTGCCATTGCTTTCCTGCCAGTGAACGTCGCCCTCTGTCTGCGACTCTGTTTCCTGACACTGATGCATCTGATTTGATGTTTTCTTCCACCCCCTGTAGAATTCGTCGTCTTGGAGGACAACAGCCCTCTAGTTAAAGCTCTGCAGGACAAGAGGCTTCCCGAGACCCTTTTCCGGACCCTCCCTGCCGATAACCATGGTATCAGACGCACTGATATCCGATCATTTAAATTACTGTTTATTATTCATGTTGTAGATTTCAGATTTCTTTCAGGAAGAGGCTCTAAATGCAGTAACAATCCCACCCGGCCCATCGTTGTTTTTTACTCTTCAGACCTCCACCTGAAGCTTTCTCTGCCTCAGGGTTATGAGGCCAACCTCCACCCTCTCCTCGTCATTGTGTAAGAGTCGCCGAAACGACACCTGACGGTCGTTTCTGTCCATTTTCTTCTTACAGCGAAGCTCATCCCGTGTCCCCCCCCCCCCCCCCCCCCTGTTTCTCAGGGACGGCGTTCCAGGCAGTCAGTCAGTGACGGAGGAGTTTTCCCTCGATTGGCCTCAGGTCCTCTCCGGTACGCACAGCGTGGCCTTGGCCTGGCTGGATGGCCGGATCGGGGTCGGTCGTGGACAGAAGGCAACCGCCGCGGATCCACGCAAGCTCGGCTCACTCAGAGTCAAAGATTACCTCGGGGTTACGGAGTCAGTGCGGCTCGTGCAACGACACGTGTAATATGAGGCGATGAGACGTAAGTTACAGCTTATGTTCCCCGCAGGTTGCTGATGCAGCTGCCTTACATCGATGATCGCCGGGTGCTCCTGTATGGGAAGGTGACGCCGCTGGAAAATTAGCTCTGTTTAAGAAGCCGGTCAAGCCTGTCATCGATTGTTCAAGCACTCGCTTTCCCTCTCGCAGGCATTTGGCGGATATTTGACCCTCAAAATGTTAGCTACCACCGACAAGCTCTTCCAATGCACGGCCGCCGCCGCGCCGATAACCGATTTCAGGCTTTATAGTGAGTCGAGATCACGCCGTGAATGATTCAAGGTGCGGTTCTGCACATTAGATGAAACGTTGCTCCACTTTTTTTTTTTCAGATGCCGCATTTGCTGAGAGGTATTTAGGCCTTCCGGCTAAGGAGGAGCACGCCTACTCGGTGAGGCTGCCGGCGTGCTGTCGGGTCTGGATGAACCGAGTCGTGGCGTGGAAATTCGGATTTTAAGAGCTTCATCAAACTCAATGTTTTGAACCAGCTGGAAAATAGAGGGTCAAAAATGAAATGGCGTCATCTGACTATGAATCATTCGTAAAAAAAAAAACAGTGAAAGAAAGTGGGCCTGGAACGGAGCCATCCTGGAACGGGACAGAACTGCTTTTGTTCTGCAGTTTGCAGATTGTTGCATTATCCAAATCTAAGCTAATAAATGATCTAAATCTAATTAAAAAAAAGCTTGATGTATGTTGTGCTAGTTTAAATGTCAGCTGGGAAGATTCCTTACTCAAAGTGTGACGGCTCCTATTTTCAGACCGCCTCGCTACTGGAGGATGTTACCAAGCTGAAAGACGAGAACTTCCTTATCCTGCATGGAACTGCAGACGGTCAGATCTCAGTCATTCTTATTCCTGACTTTGACAGTAAATTCTCATGTTTCTGACTTTAATTTATACGCATGTGTTTGTCCAAAGCGAGGGTACACTTCCAACATAGCGCTGAGCTCCTGAGCCGTCTGGTGAAGGTGGAAGCAAACTATTCCCTGCAGCTGTACCCGGATGAGGGCCACATCCTGAGAGACCTGAGTAGCGTCCAGCACTTCCAGCGGACAGTGGTGAATTACCTCCAAACCTGCTTGAAGCACAGCATCCTCCTAGATCCTATAGAAGATGAGGAGGAGGAAGACGACTGAACCCACAGCCCCTTCCCGTCTTATTGAAGCGCTGTCCGAGGACTGTATGGAATCCTAAATATTCAATTGGGTCAGACTACCAGGCACAAGAGCCCAGGATATGGGGACCAAGCACATTAGATCACCTCCAACATCATCTGGAAACATTGATGTATGGTATGCCTTGTTGCACACAATTATTTCTGCTTGTCTGACGCCTCGTTTGTCTGCGGGCGACGTGGGCCAGAGGTCCACCGATTCTTCCACGAGTTTACAAAGATTTTAAAAGCATGCATGTCGTAATGGCTGCATGATGATTATTTTACCTTGTACCTTCTGCGTTTGGCAGGTCGACATCTCACCCCCCCACCCCCCCCGGGCGGAACGTTTTAAATCTGCCAGCAGCCGGGAACACACTGGGAGGCGTGTAAAGTCTTTATGGATGTTGTGAGAGAAGTTATGCATTAAACGGCTGTAATGAGCTCTGATGTGACCGAAGCTCAAAGTCAGTGATTGCTAATCAATGCCAATTCCAGCCTAAAAGCTAACCTCTGATGACACGAAAACTGATCCCAATCGATTTTGAAGTTGTCGCTATCGAGCCGCATATTTAGTCTTTTGTACCGTGTGTTCCCGGCTCACAAACTGTGAATTTAACTGAGCATATGCATCCTTCTAAATGTGCCAAATACAGTTGATGGACTTTATCCACCGGCATTATTAGCATAATTTTTGCATTTTTGTGTGATTAAGAATGAGCGCCGGTATGTAAATGAGACTATTTTCATCACAAGCTCTGATTTGAGGATGATTTTCAACAATGCTGTTGTTTGTATTGTGTCTGGAAGAACGGTTTGTCTCTGTATGGAGACATCCTGGCGTTGTAATGGTTTGTTGTGCATTGCTAAAATAAACTGTTCCTTTTGAAAATAAATACTGTGCCATTATATTATAGCTCACAAATATAGTAGGTGTGAGCTTGACCATCAAGTAGTCAAACAAACTGCATGCCTGCTTTAGCAGTGAATGTAATGCTCCTTTCCCCCCAAACAACTCACATCATTAAAGCTAATTTCTCATTTTCCAGCAAAAAAAACCCGCCAAAATCCATTGGCTCTAAAAGGTCAACTGAAGGGATAATTATGATTATGAAGTAAATACCTCTACCTACAAATACTCTTTGGTAGCTACTGACTTTAATCATTGTAAGAACACCACTGGAACTTTGGCATTAATTATTATCTGCTGTTATGGCTGTAAATAGCTACAAAGATCATGGTTACTGAGATTAGGTTTTTAAAAAGCAGGCCTGAAAGCATATATTCCATGATTGATTATAAGTAGGTCAAAACTAGGTTTAACAAATACATATATATTTTCCATATTAAGCAAAGATTCTGTGCAAAAGTCCTTCATTTCAGTGACCCCGAGACCTTATATTTATACAGAGGAAACTTTTCATTAAGAGAACTCCATGGATCTGTGCAGAGGGAACATCATGTGTACTTTAAACTTAATAAATAACCTTTACTGTAGAGGAGGTTCATTGTCAGGCTATCCAGACAAGGGTATTTGGAGCAGGCCGTTTATGAACTGTTATCAGTGTGACAGTAGCTTTTGCTGATACTGTTTTTTTTTTTTGGCTGCTTGTCTGTTAGGATTACACAAAAATTACCCAACAGGTAATACAGAACTGGTATTCTTACATATCCGGGACACGATAATCATAATCCTTGAAGTTGCTATAACGACAGAAGTTATGGTCAGTTGAGTCAAAAGAACTGTTCTAGTTCGTTGCAGTCGTTGAAGACAGAAGTCTTATCAGAGTCCACCTAGATGTAAAGGACAAAGGATGCTCATTTGAAGACAAAAGTATGCGCTGTGCCCACATAGGTTTTTCTCCAGAACATTTCAGAAATGTAAAGTCATGTGAAACAGAGAATAATAATTGGTGTGTTTGACTGAGCCGTTAAGGTGTGATCATAGCAAAATCATGTCTGTATTTATCATAACAATCAGGTACAATGAGACATTTTGCCGAGACAAAAACATTTGGAGGAAATTCATCAGAACTGAAAGACATGTGCTTTATTGGTCTAAAGTTGTAAAATAAAAAAATAATAAAAAAAATGCTCTGACTCACAACGTTAAAGAATAATTTAATCCAGACCATATTCATCATTAAAATGCAATCACCTCCAGGACATGTAAAGTCCCATATAAATCCGTTTGTAATTTTTTGCACAATCCTATTAAATATAAACACACAAAAAAAAGCACATTATTTATCCTGCAGAACTGGATTTAACACCGTTGGCTCTTGAACAGCACCCGGGCTTCCCCACGGAGTCTGTTATCCTGTATCCAATCAGGGCGCACCATATATCCCAGCAGCCAATGAAATTCGTTCTCGCAGAGGCAGCCAGCCATCCAATCGTCCAATCAACAGTGCTACTACTTGCGGGCCAGAATCCATGTTCAACCTTCTGCTTTCGAGAGGGGCACCTTCAACCTACTCCGCGGGTTCTGCCAGCGGCCTCCTTCCTTAGTCTAAAGCAGCAACACTCACAGAGACGCCATGTCGTTTTTGACGGTCAGCAGACTAGCGACTAAACTGCTCAATTCGAAGGTAAGATAAATTAAAACGGCCGCCGCGGCACTTTACAGAAACCGTGGACCTTATCTCATAAGCTAGCGTCCGGTTAGCCACCGTAATGACAAGCTAGTTGACGCTAGCTAGTCCTAGCATTTGTAGCCATACCGTCATATGTAGCTGCCCAAGAACGTGCCTTGTAATATCTCGTATCCAAGTAACGCTAATTGGTTTAAATATATCTTTTATATATCGGTGTATTATGTGGGTAAACCGAAAGGCTTAAGTTGTGTCGTTGTATGAACTTGTTCCTTGTTAGCTAATATTAGCATGGGAACCGTGTCTTTTTACACTGGCCTGGCGTTGCCACCGCCTGGAGGTGTTTCCTTCAGCCGCAGATATGACTGTGTAATTATTAATAATTAATATTTGTTTAATCAGAGTCTCGGTTTAAGCCGCCATCGCTTCTGAACTAAGCTTCAACTTTAATCTTTATTCACCTCTCCCATTGACCTTCACATTAAAATATATAAACCTCTCATTTCAAGTCACCTTGTTTTCACTGTAAATCTTGTCAATATTCCTTTAAATGTTACATCTATGTTTTCCCAAAACGTAAAAAGCTTTACAACACTAGAAATGAGAGATTCACTGCGGGTCCTGATGGCAAACATAATTTGGAAATATGTCCTCTCTTTTGGGACGGCGACAAAATATTACTTTGTAACTTTGTATGGATTGGAGAAATGTGTTCTTCTCAGATTAACCCTGTGTTATACCGACCCCTCTGACCTTTGACAACAGGTCATTGTGCGAGATGCATGTGGAAACTTAAAATATCACGTGACTACTTCTCCTTCAGAGGGCAGGGAAAGAAAGAAAATACTCCTTTAACAAAGGCTTAACATAGTTTTGGGGATTGACTTGTATTATTACCCTTTAAATTATTATTATTATTATTATTGACCTGTACTTTTAATTCTTGCTGCCCCGCTTTCAGCAACAATCCAACGTTTCAACGGAAACAAGACCGCAAGGGCTTTTTTGAAATGCTCCTCTTAGTACTGTGTGACTGTACTTGTACTCTAACATTCTATCTAATAAATATATTCATCATCATCATCACTCTGGAAACCATGCAGCGTTTAATTATCTATCTCTTTTACCTGAAGAATAATGAGTTTGTTTTTGATCATCATTGATCATCTCTTCTTTGTTGCAAGCTTGTCTGAGTTCATCAGAACTTTAAGCAGGCTTGAAAAGTGTGATTTTTGGATTTTAGAAGAGAAGTTGGAGGGAATATCTTACCGGTACTATGTTATTTGTCACGCAGAACGCCACTTACTTCCTTGTGACCGCCCGGAATGCCAGCGCCACAACAACAGTAAGTGCATCGGCCCCTCCCGTGTCGCGTGTCATTTTATTTATTCATCACTCGTAGTAACGGAGCGTGATTAACATTGTGCAGCGACGCATCAATTCTTTTCGTAATGTATTCAGTCTAATCCGGATTGTTCTTTGATCAAGGACGCGCTGTTTTGAATGTTTTTGTCCAGAATCTGAAGGACGTCCTTGCAGACCTTATTCCTAAAGAGCAGTCCAGGATCAAGAGCTTCAAGCAACAGTATGGCAAAACCGACATAGGGCAGGTTACCGTTGACATGGTGAGTGACGCCGCTGTTTTATTTTCTATTTTCATTAGCTTGAAGGCCGTCGGCCGTGATTTCGCCGTCTGTAGACCCGGTGCTTGAACCGATCCCTGCAGGCCTGCTCACCCTCAGCTACTGTGTAAGACGTCGACGGCTGACCTCCGCTAGAGGCCACAAAATGGTCGCAGCGCTGCTTTGTTGCCGACGGCGACACATTCGTTGAGTCATTCAACAAGTCCAACGACGTTCCCGTCCGGTTTTTGAGTCAAGCATCCCTGATTTCCTGGATTCTTACGTTTTAACGTTGTGTAAATCTATTATTAGCATCACGTTCAGTCGTATTTTGACACTTTCACTCGCAGGTCTATGGAGGCATGAGGGGGATGAAGGGTTTGGTGTATGAGACCTCCGTGTTTGGTGTATGAGACCTCCGTGTTGGATCCCGATGAGGTCAGTGGCCTTCAAACACCGATTGAATCTGGGCGCTTTAGTGCAGCAGTGGGACTGCTATTGTAGATCTTGTTAACCCCCCCCCCCCACAATTGCTTGAATCATTGAGATTTATTGATTGAGGTCGTGCTGGTTGGATGCGGAACCGCAGGATAACTTGCTTAACATTTATCAACTGGGCGATGAATGTCAGAAACACATTTATCTTAAGCTGACGTCCCTGAACTCCATCTTGATTTGCCTTCGTGGATCTCTGGGTAAACAGGGCATCCGTTTCCGGGGCTACAGCATCCCAGAGTGTCAGAAGCTGCTGCCCAAAGCTCCAGGGGGAGAGGAGCCGCTGCCCGAGGGCCTCTTCTGGCTGCTGGTCACGGGACAGGTGCCCACCGAGGAGCAGGTGAGTGGGAGAGAGAACCCAACCCCCCCCCCTCGCTCCCCTTCTCTCAAGTCCCCGCTGGTGTCTCGGACACGACTCGTCGACTCTGCAGGAATAATTTAAATATTCCTGCAGAGATCAAAGAGAAGCTAGCTAATAAGACGGGTGTGACGTGTTTACTGTCGCCTCGCTCGGTAAACCTGGGAGGCCTAGTTACAAGATGTTTCACGAGTGTCTCTGAATTACGCATGACTTGAGAACCCGGTGTTTGAAGAAACATAACATTGTTATATAACCGTTGAACAGGAGGCAGTTTGTACCTAAATAGTCGTTTTATTACCGTCGACTTGAGGAGTGACATAAAGATAACGTGGCAATAAGAATTCCCTTTTAAGCTGACGACCTCTTTGTTCTTTGGTAGACTTCACTTTAAAGCAGGTTAGATCGATTACTTTGTCCTTCGCATCCAAAAGGAGGGCAGCCGAGGTAGAAAAGCGACTCTCTCCGCCCCCCCCCCCCCCCCCCAACTGTAAGTTGTGCTTCCATCCCTCCAGGTGAACTGGGTGTCCAAAGAGTGGGCGAAGAGGGCGGCTCTTCCCTCTCATGTCGTCACCATGCTGGATAACTTCCCCACAAACCTGCACCCCATGTCTCAGTTCAGCGCCGCCATCACCGCTCTGAACAGCGAGAGCAACTTCGCGCGGGCCTACTCTGAGGGGGTCCACAAGACCAAATACTGGGAGGTGCGCTTCCACGTTTAAGCATTGGCCGTGGTCCGAGTGTCGCAGCCTCACCGGACTGCTGCCGACGTCTGTCTCTCAAATCTCTTTGCTTTTGGTCGTCTAGTTTGTCTACGAAGACTCCATGGACTTGATCGCCAAGCTGCCTTGCATTGCCGCCAAGATCTACCGCAACCTGTACCGCGAAGGCAGCAGCATCGGCGCCATCGACTCCAACCTGGACTGGTCCCACAACTTCACCAACATGCTCGGCTACAGCGACGCCCAGTTCACCGAGCTCATGAGGCTCTATCTCACCATCCACAGGTGAAGCGAGTCCGGAGGATCATTAACCAGCTTCCATTTTGTTTTTTTTACACTTTCTGAATCGCACTGGTTCCGTCGGGTTCTTCTGCTACAACATTGCGTCCCAATTACGAGGTGCAATATTGTTATTATATTGCTTAAGCCAAATTATGAATTTTTTGCTAATGCTGGAAGTCCTCCTAGTGGACAGAATGTAAAACTACATGCAGGTTAAATCCTGGTACCGGTAATTGGAATACAGATTACTATGAATCAGGGGTTTACTCTCTAAACTGAATATTACACTTAAACGGTGAAATCTCAAAGGTCCAGACTTTCGGTTTGTTTAGAAG
This sequence comes from Brachionichthys hirsutus, assembly GCF_040956055.1. Classification (NCBI taxonomy): domain Eukaryota; kingdom Metazoa; phylum Chordata; class Actinopteri; order Lophiiformes; family Brachionichthyidae; genus Brachionichthys; species Brachionichthys hirsutus. The sequence goes on from NC_090898.1 coordinate 15,402,569, forward strand.
TGATCCAACAGATGCTGCTTGTCCCTCGGTTCAGAATTCTGTTTCGTGTCACAGTGACCACGAAGGAGGAAACGTCAGCGCCCACACCAGCCACTTGGTGGGCAGCGCCCTGTCCGACCCCTACCTGTCCTTCAGTGCCGCCATGAACGGCCTGGCCGGCCCCCTGCATGGCCTGGCCAACCAGGTCGGCCCTGAACCGAGCGTTGCGCTCTCATTTTAAAAACGACGGCTCTCATTCCCTTCGGGGCGTGTCTCACCGCCGTGTGTTGTTTCCTGCGTCCACAGGAGGTTCTGGTGTGGCTGACGGCCCTGCAGAAGGAGATGGGGGGAGAGGTGTCCGATGAGAGCATGAGGGATTACATCTGGAACACGCTGAAGTCGGGAAGGGTGAGGAAATGCAGGCGGTTCGGCCCGCCTTCTGGCAGCGCCGGAGTTCGCGCTTTAAGACTCGACTTGTGTCGACGTCAGTCACTTCCTGTTATCTCCATATGGCGGCGTGAGAGTTTCCTCTTTTAACCGGCACGAAGATTACAGATGCTAGGCTTAGCGTGATCCTGGCCCAGGCCACGCCCCGTCTGAGGTCGGTGCGTCCCGTGTTTCGTAGGTCGTTCCCGGCTACGGCCACGCCGTCCTGAGGAAAACCGACCCCCGGTACACTTGCCAGCGTGAGTTCGCCCTGAAGCACCTGCCCGATGACCCCATGTTCAAGCTGGTCTCTCAGCTTTACAAGATTGTTCCCGACGTGCTCCTGGAGCAGGGCAAGGCCAAGAACCCCTGGCCCAATGTCGACGCCCACAGCGGCGTGCTGCTGCAGGTAGGAAAACACCTGGAGCCCTTTTAGTGACGCATCAACGTCTCAAAACGAGCCCCCCCTGACCCCCCCCCCCCCCTGTCTCCTGCGTGTCCAGTACTACGGGATGCCGGAGATGAATTACTACACCGTGCTGTTCGGCGTGTCCCGGGCCTTGGGCGTCCTCGCCCAGCTGGTGTGGAGCCGAGCGCTGGGCTTCCCGCTGGAGCGCCCCAAGTCCATGAGCACGGATGGACTGATGTCCCTGGTGGGAGCCAAGTCGGGCCGAACAGCCTGAAGGGGACTGGCGGGGGGTGGGGGTGGGGGGGGTGCGAGCCGATCGTGGGAAGAGGTGGAAATGTCAAAAAGCAGACACAAGTTCGGGCTCCTGTCATTCCCGACGGGATTCAAAGAGGCGGTTCGCTTTTAATGTCGTTTCCTCCAAAGGGCCTTTTTTAAATCGTCTCACCATTGGCGTCGAAGCGGCTGACAACGCACGCACGCACACACACGCACACACACACACACGACCCATGCTACTACGCATCGCTGAGCTTTTTGCTTGTGCTGGGGGGGAATAATGAACAGTGAGCGACGTTCAAAGGGAATCGTTAGAATCTCACTTCCTCTGTATTTATCTAAAGTTAAACGTCTGACTCCGCCTCTGCTGGAAAAGGCCGCCTCCCCCTTCACGGGCTCCGTTTCCCCTTCGCAATGATCCCAGAGGGGAATCCCAGCTTGTCAGTCCATTTCACTCCCATTTATGAACACTCCAGTTTAGGAAAGACAAAAAAAAAAGAAGTGAAATCCACAAAGTGAAATCGGTTAAAAGATGCTGCCCCTTTAAATCTTTCACCTCCTTTTTTTTGTAGTTTATTCTAATTTTATCGATGACCTGTAGTCCCTCTATGATCAAAATAATTCGTCGGCATAGACATTTTTTTCTTTGGTGTTGATGTATAAAACTAAAATCTTTGGGTTTTCGATCTGGATTTATTTATACTTCATGTACATAGGTATATGTATATACATATATATGTGTGTATGAGCTCTCATTTGCTTGTCAGAACCACAAAGATGGCCGTCGGTGTGTTCGTGTTCAGTCTTACTGGTCACTGTGAAATATTGAGGACGAACAAAAAAGGAAAAGGGCGTTTCCTCGCCGGCGCCGTTTCTCGCGCTTCCAGCTTGCTCTTGACCTCCAGGCGTGTCGGCACGCCGTGCGTTTGTAGTTCAAGCTCTTTGATCTTAGCTTTCGGCTCTTGCTGCTGTTCGGCCGTCTGCCACGCCCCGCTGTGTTATCGGACGTGTCTGTTCTTTGGTTGTTTTTCCACGTCGGTGTTATTTTGATCGTAGAGGAGCCCGGAGATTTCTACGTTTATAACTGGGAGAATTCATTGCAGGTGGATTCATCAGAGGAACGGGGGAGGGGGTCGGGTCAGATGGGTGAATAATGGAAAGCTGAAAAATAAATGTTTTTATTCACGCCCTCCTCGTCTCATCTTTTTGGCCCCCTCGGGTATTAACGATGGAACGAATCCGTCGACCTGCTCCGATGTGGAATCGACTCGGCGGTGAGACGACGCATATTAAATGCACAGCAGGACGAAAACGCAAAGTGTACCGACGGTTCTTTGAAAAAAAATAGCCACAATCCGGATCCGGCCCAGATGAAATTCGGTGGAAAGATAGAAATCCCCCGTCCTACATGATTGTGTCAAATTCCATAAACATCGATCAACAATCAAGATATTTAACTTCTCTTTAAGCTCCTTTGCTGCAACGTTGGAGATTTAACGCGACCGTTATTAATAACCGACCCACACGCGGTCGCCCCCGCTCCGGTTTCCCCTCGGTCACGGGACATTCTCCCTGCCCGGCTCCGGTTGCAGCAAAGTGATGCTTCAAGTTTTAGCTTCACATAAATGTGTTTAGTCGGGATGGAATAGCGCAAAACAAGAGTCAAGTTCAACCTTTATTTAAATAATGCTTTGAACACAACCACAGTATTTACAGTAACACGTTCGGCTTGCATTGCAAAGACTTTAACATGATTGATGTATCCTGTTGTAACTTCAGTCAGTTGGAGCGATGCTTCTCATCCTTCAGGAGCTGCAACATGGAGCCGAACGCTTGAGGTGAGACTAGAATATTAAAATCTAACTTTCATGTCATTTTGTTTTTAAACCCGATTCAGGAGAAACATGTTGGCACCTAAAATGTGACTTGGCAAACGATTCCTGGGGTGAGGATTCTTAAATGAAGCGAAATGACAACACGCTGGAGTAGGATTCAAAAATACAAGTCCCAGACTGAGGATTTCCTTTTGACCTTTGGTGACCTGAACCTTGACGGGGATTAGAACCGATCACCTTTACAAACAACTCTTGGAAGTTTTTCTCTTTACGTTCACACGCCATAATGTAATAAAAGCTAAAGCATCCAAAGTCCCACAAATGGGAACAGTTGATTTTCAACTTTTACAATCCAGTAAGTATTCTGCACAGAATGGAGGAGCAGCGACCTTCTGGATGACCTTCAGGAGACGGACTGCGTAGAAAAATAAAAAGCACGGCGGAAGTCTTTTCATAAGCTGCTTGTTAGCGCCACAGTAATCAGATTACTCTGAGCGTGGCCATAATAGTTTACTAACAGATCTGTTGTGCAAAGTCTTTAATTCCAAACATTTGAAGTCTATAAAACCAAACTATTTATCGGAGGAAAGGATAGAACGCCTTCAACGTTCTTTCTGTAGTTTTATATTCCCCTCTCTCTAAGCCAGACTAAAATAAAACCGGCAGGCCTCTATCCAATAAAACGTTACAGCACCAAGGCCAAATCCTAATTCCTCAAACCGGGCGTTCCCTCCCCGCCGCTGAAAACTCAATGAAAATGTGCAAATAACCACCAAAGGAATCAAAAAAATAAAATACATTTGAAATAAATTCAGTGGCAAACAGAATTCTGTCTCGCTGATGATGTCATCGACGCATCCGCGTGGGAAGTCACAGCGAGACTAGATTTGATCCCGGTTAAGAAGAAATGAAAGTTGTGATTTGTTCGGTGTCTTAAATAATCCACGATGATTGGTGCTTAGAACACATAAAACTTTTAATGACCGACGGAGCAACGGCAGATTCCTTCTGCTCAGCGACACACCCTCAACCAGAGGTAGACGGAAAGCGGGCAGGCCGGAACCCGGGGAGGAAGAGATGAGCGTCCCGACCCGGCGCCGACGGGAGCGGGACGCGTAACATTTCCCCGGAGCCGAGACGGAGACAAAGTGAAAGGTGACTACGCAGCGCGTCATGCAAGTTCGTGCGGACGCGAGACAGGAAGGTTGGCGAGGTTCAAGGTTCAGGCGGGGACGCCGCGGTCGCCGCCATCACGCCTCGTGCACCTCGTGAAACATCAGCTCTTGCGGGATCGGAGTCTCCGGGCCGTAGAGCTTGCAGGCTCGCCGCTCGAAGGCGGCGACGTTCTGCTTCACGACCTCGTCGAAGAAAATGGAGGCCAGCTGGGAGTGCAGCAACGAGCGGAACTCGAAGGATATCTGGAAAAGACGCAAAACGGAGGAGACTTAAAAGAAGGCAACGGCAGGAACGGGGTCTGATCATCGAGGCGGACGTTAGACGTTTAGGAACGCGGGCGCTGGTCAAAGCCGGACCCGCAGGAAACTCGCTTTGTCTCGTCAGTCAAAGAAAATACCACAATCGAAGGTCTCACTTGGACAATTTGAACAAAAGTGTTTCAAAACGATTTTAAGAAGGGCGTCCGACCGGTTTGCTGCAGCACACTCACCGAGAAGTCCACCGTGCAGGTGCGAGGATACCCGGGAATACCGGGACTGAAGCGCCAGATCGTCTCCAGGTGATTGAACAGCTTACCGTCCGTGCACACGGCCTGAAAGCAGCCAGACGAGACGGGAAAGCGATGAGAGAACGGAACCCCCCCCCCATTAGCGCTGACGCTACGGCGCAGACGCACCTTAACGAGGTGAGGCCGGACGCTGGTGATCATCGACGTGTATCTCTCCACCACCGGAGCGAAGCCCACCTCCAGCTGCGCCTTGGAGTGGCCGGCTCTTTTCGTGATGTACTCGGACCTCTTGCACCAGGGCACGAAGTGCTTGTAGTCGGCGACGTTGGCCACCACGTTGTACATTTCCTGCATGGAAAACCTACGATGGCGAACGTTGCACGATTAATTCCTGAGGGGAAACACACACACACACACACACACACACACACACACACACACACACACACACGCCGGAAAGTTACCCCATTATCCTGCGCTCGGAGTACTCCTTCCTCTTGTTGGTCAGGCTGATGAAGCTTCTGCTCTGGGGGGGGGCGGGCGGCACGGCGTCCCAGCTTTGAAGGCAACGCACTCTCGGAGTTCTCGTCATCAAAATGCCGCACGATGACAAGTGTCTGAAGAGGTGAGAGACGCGTTCCGTCAGGCCACATTCTGGAATGAGGCGCAGGCCACAGAGGAAAGGGCACAAGGCTGCTGGGGGGGGGGGGGCCTTTATCCAACAGCAATAAACATCCAGTCATTTAACACTGGAACCGGATGAGCCGCCATCACTGGACTCCTACAGCATAAAGAGTGAGGCCTACTATGGGATGCTACCTTAAGGTTGTGTTTACTAATACCAATGGGGGCCACACAAATACATATTAGGGATAACAAAACGTCTGCAAGGGATTTGAATGTTATTTCGTAGAAAGGTGGGTCTGGGATCAGATCGAACGGCACCAGGGTCCTTTTAGGGAATCTACTATGGCGACGCCACGAACCGCCGGTGTGGGACACAGGTGTTATTCGTCAGGTTCTGAGTAAAGAGCTGCATAAAAACATGGCGACCTCACCTGATGTTTTCTCGCGGGCGTCCTCTGGGAAGCGGCGCCCGACCCGCGCGAGGCGAGCCCGCCGCGGCGGTGTGGAGAAAGTCGCTAAGTGTCCGCACCCCCATCGGAATCCGCCGAGCAGCGGCCGTAGCTGCCATTAAGCAATGGCGGCCTGCGAGGATGAGCCCGTCCGAACGCGCCGGCTTCGTGCCGCTATATTAATTATAACTCAACTATCCGCGCGTTATCGATTCCCGACAGTCTTTCCCGTGCCGACCGCAGCTAACGCTAACATGCTAACACCGCTAGCAAGAATTGTTGCATAAGACGCGCCGCGAACAGTCGCGTCTCAAACTTCAACGAACACAGAAGTATAAATAATTTCAGCGACTTTGGGTTTCGGTTTTTGTTACGTAACACAAAGCGGCGGACGAGCTTTCGCTACCGAACGAGAAACGCCGGTGGGACAAATGTTTTCTTTCTTCTGCTGCCAGCTCAGCTGGCGTTCGGTTGAGTCAGACGGCCGTGCGGTGAAATGCTGCCCTCTACCGCCTTGGAGGATAACAGCAGAATTGTTCTTTTCCCCCTAAAAATAAATAATTTTAGACTTTAAAGTCAGAATTAGGGTCATAATCATCTGTAATTTTGAAACATTCATGCAACAAAAAACGACATGTTTTATTTTACACTAATATTTATTAATGTAATTGTATTGACTCAAATTAAATGGCTCACAGTTTAAAAATGTACAGGTACTGTTTATGTAAATGTTTTTACTTTCTTCTTTGTCGGCCTATTATGGGTTGCTGGACATAAATATAAATATATGCATTTATGAACTGTGCTGCTGCTGAAACAGAGACACCTAGAAGGGCATTCCTTGAACGCATGCTTCTCCATCTTAATTTATCAAACCGGCTGCTCTCTGGAACATCATTTCCTATTTCTGTGTTCAGCAATGATAATATGAATAACAACCAATCAAATGTAAAGAACATTAAAAAAAAACATATGATTTCAGTCGATAATGTCATATCATTGTTATAAATGTATAATCTGAACATGCCCTTCATTTACAACCCCAAATCTAAACTGAGTTTTCCATCATGTAGTTAATTATTATTAAGCAAAAGCGCATCAATTCTGTCGAGTAACTACGAAATTAATATAAATATAATCAGTATTTTTTTTTCCACCTTGCGCGACGACCCATCTGAGTCACCTCCAGTTCAAATGTATTACCACGTTTCTCCACACGATGTCGCCATTTCAACCAGCGGAACCGAAAAAAGACCGCCACGCCTGTAGGCGGACCCGCACCGCCGAAGCCTGCGTCGTCAGACCAGACCTACGACGCAGACAACAACAGTGACAGATCAGGACCGCATTTCTGTTCGCAGCCAGCGATGGGTGTAGTCTGAAAAGTGGATACAAGTAGCGCGCCGCAGTATACCTCGAAGTTTCATCCTCATGAAGGAGCTCCGTCCTGGCTGAGTTTGGGAGATGGGAGTACTCAACATTGCAGACCAGGTTGGTTGAAAGGGAACGTTCCGCGTTTAAAGCTGCGGTGCGGTCTATTTGCTGGGAAATGCATCTTCTCGTGCGCAGCGTCGTATTCGCAGATTCGGTTTTTTTTTTTTATTGTTAGCTGACCGAGCGGTGCATATTCGTTTAGATGAATACCGGAGATGTGTTGCGTTGCTCCCAGCGATTAGCGTTGCTCCCCAGTCGCTTGGGAAACGGACGTTACTGCAGCTCTCGTCCGGGCCCGCTGGGTCTGAGCCAGCTCCGCAGCAGAGCAGCTAGCAGCTAGTAGCCAAGCTAGCAGTAGCTAGCAACTAGCAGCTAGCGGCTATCTGCTCGGCTGGGCTGACGTAGGTATCAAACGAAGGCCTCGAGGCCTCGAAGCTAGGGCTCGGTCTATTTACTGGAATGATGCAGGGCTCGTATTTGCTCCCTCAAAGCTAACATAAAAGAACAAAGTGCGAATTCCACACGTGCAATAATCGAAACGAATAGTTAAATCCCACAAACGCAGATCGGCGTGTGTTGGACACGAGTGGAGACAAACGGCGTCATCATCATCCAGTGTCCTAGCGGGTGTCCCTGACTGTATTTCAGCCTCCTCTGGTCCAGGCCATCTTCAATCGTAACGCCGAAGAAGTTCAACTACTATTGCACAAAAAGGAGGATGTCAATGCACTGGTATGGATCTCGTCCTGCAAGAAAGGAGGATTTGTGCCTCTTATAATAATAATAATAATCCCATGATGGTTGGTGCACTTGTCCCGCAGGACCAGGAACGCCGCACGCCACTTCACGCTGCTGCCTGCGTGGGTGACGTCCACATCATGGACGTCCTCATTGAATCAGGTGACTTAAAATCGCTGCGTGTGAAGAATCAGCGCTGCTGCCGTCCTCCTCGTCCTCATCCTCCTCCTCCTCCTCCTCCTCCTCCTCCTCCTCGGAAACAATCTTTTTCTCGTGTCTTCCAGGCGCCACTGTAAATGCTAAAGACCACGTGTGGTTGACCCCGTTGCACCGGGCGGCTGCTTCCAGGAATGAAGTGAGCAGGAAGCTAATTCCGTTTAGCCGTTTCAGTCTGGTCGCCTCTCTGACGAATGACTCCCCCCCCCCCCCCCCTGTGCTCAGAGGGCCGTGGGTCTGCTGCTGAGGAGGGGCGCGGAGGCTAACGCGCGGGACAAGTTCTGGCAGACGGCGCTGCACGTCGCCGCCGCCAACCGCGCCACGCGCTGCGCGGAGACCCTGCTGACGCAGCTGAGCAGCCTGAACATGAACATGGCGGATCGAACCGGCAGAACCGCCCTGCACCACGCGGCTCAGAGCGGGTTCCAAGAGGTGGGTGCTCCGACTCCGTGCCGCGGTGGAGTCGTCGCTAACGCGTGCTAACGTTCGCTAACGTTCGTCGCAGATGGTGAAGTTGCTGCTGAACAAAGGCGCCAACCTGAGCGCCATCGATAAGAAGGAGAGGCAGCCGATCCACTGCGCCGCGTATTTGGGTGAGCGAGGTCGTCCGGCGCGTCGGCTCGCCGTTCTGAAATGGCGTTTGATCCGAGGCGTTGGCGTTTTTTTTTTTCCGTCTCAGGCCACGTGGACGTGGTGAAGCTGCTCGTTTCCCGCAGCGCCGACAAGAGCTGCAAGGACAAGCAGGGCTACACGCCGCTGCTCGCCGCCGCCGCCAGCGGTCACATCGAGATCGTGAAGCACCTGCTGAGGATGGGGGCGGAGGTGAGATCAGTCTGGGGCGGGGGCTAAGGGGCTAACGGGAGCGCCGGGACTGTTGGGGGGGGAAAGTCCCGCCTCCATCGTGAATCCGTCAGCATCCGTCCTCTCCGGCTTCGTCCCGTCACGTCCGCGTGTCGTCCCCCCCCCCAGATCGACGAGCCCAACGGCTTCGGGAACACGCCCCTCCACGTGGCGTGCTACATGGGGCAGGAGGCGGTGGCCACCGAGCTGGTGAACCACGGCGCCAACGTGAACCAGCCCAACAAGTACGGCTACACCCCCCTGCACCTGGCCGCCGTCTCCACCAACGGCGCCCTCTGCCTGGAGCTGCTGGTCAACAACGGCGCCGACGTCAACCAGCAGGTCCGTGGTCGTCTTCGAGAAGCAACGCCCCGCCCCCCCCCCCCCTCCGAACGCTTAGTTGTGACCGAAGACCTTTCTCTCTCCCAGCAGAGCAAAGAAGGGAAGAGCCCCCTCCACATGGCGGCCATTCACGGGCGCTTCACCCGCTCTCAGATCCTCATCCAGAACGGTAACCGCCGCCGGTGCTTTTCCGTCCCGCGTGATTGGACCCCCCTTTGGCTTGACTCCTCCCCCTGCTTGCCGTCAGGTGGGGAGATTGACTGCGTGGATATTTACGGCAATACTCCTCTCCACGTCGCTGCTAAGTACGGCCACGAGCTGCTGATCAGCACTCTGATGACCAACGGCGCCGACACGGCCAGGTAACGGCGGCGGCGGCGGCGCCGCACGGGTCAGAGTCGTTCGGAGCTTCAGCTCTTTCTGTTTCTGTGCAGACGTGGGATCCACGGAATGTTCCCCTTGCACTTGGCCGTGCTCTACGGCTTTTCAGACTGTTGTCGCAAGTTGCTCTCCTCAGGTTTGTGCCCGCCGTTGACGTTTCCGTTTCCGCCGCCGGGGGGGGGCGTGGCTCCTGCGCCTGGTTACGTCTGCGTTCCTTTCCTTTTCGCCCCCCCCTGCAGGTCAGCTGTACAGTATCGTATCGTCTATGAGCAAGGAGCACATCCTGTCGGCCGGGTTTGACATAAACACCCCGGACAAATTTGGGAGGACCTGTCTCCACGCTGCTGCCTCCGGCGGGTAGGAGGCCGGCGCCTAAAACAAATGGAGGCGGAGCTCCGGTGG
>NC_090898.1:15412706-15447342 GCF_040956055.1 Brachionichthys hirsutus
CGGAGGCCGAGCGTTCTCTCTGTAGGACTGGAGAACCACTTTAGTCGAACGTTCTCTCTCTGTCGGGCTGGAGAACCGCTTTAACCGAGCGTTCTCTCTCTGTCGGGCTGGAGAACCGCTTTAGCCGAGCGTTCTCTCTCTGTCGGGCTGGAGAACCGCTTTAACCGAGCGTTCTGTCGGGCTGGAGAACCCTTTTAGCCGAGCGTTCTCTCTCCTGTAGGACTGGAGAACCCTTTTAGCCGAGCGTTCTCTCTGTCGGACTGGAGAACCGCTTTAGCCGAGCGTCTCTCCCTCTCTGTCGGGTTGGAGAACCCTTTTAGCCGAGCGTTCTCTCTCTGTCGGGCTGGAGAACCCTTTTAGCCGAGCGTTCTCTCTCTGTAGGACTGGAGAACCCTTTTAGCCGAGCGTTCTCTCTCTGTAGGACTGGAGAACCCTTTTTAGCCGAGCGTTCCTCTCTCTGTCGGGCTGGAGAACCCTTTTAGCCGAGCGTTCTCTCTGTAGGACTGGAGAACCGCTTTAGCCGAACGTTCTCTCTCTGTCGGGCTGGAGAACCCTTTTAGCCGAGCGTTCTCTCTGTAGGACTGGAGAACCGCTTTAGGACAGCGACTGACTGAGGCCTTGCTTAATTCTAGATGAAGGCTTTACTAAGTAATATCTGCCAACAGCACCTCATTAAAACGTCATATCTGAGCACATAAATGAACAAGCCATTTCAATTGATTTCCCATCTCTTTTTAACAGTGTTTATTGTTTATTTTTTATTTTAGGGGGGGAAAACATTGACCTAATTATTGAAAGAGAGCGCCCACATTTCTGTTAGGAGTATTTCACTAGTATTAAGACGACGCGGCGGCTCGAATCTCAACTTCTCCGCTGGTCGACTCGGATCGAATCCAGCAGATCCAGAAAGACCGTTTATGCTATTTCTTTTTTTTTTGGGGGGGGGGGGGGGGCAGGTTTCTTTGTTATTGAATAGACAATCACTGTCACAAAGGGCTTTTGTTTCCCTGGAACGTGTTTGAACGTTCTTTCCTTCTTTTTCGTTTGCATTCTGTCACGATGAAGACTCGACGAATGGCTCCGCCCGCCGGGCGCTTCGCTGTCCGTGTCAACGCGACTGCGCTGGACCGCCTTTACGGCGTCTCATGAAATGCCTTTTTATTTTTGACTCATGCCTTCCGAAACATGCGATCATGTCCGTTTGGGCTGCAGAACGCGGGATCGCGATTAGCCCTGAGATCCTGAACTCCAAATCCCAGTCGGGATACATTTTCCTGCCGGCCTTTTCTTCGTGTGTCCCGACTTTTTATTTAATTAATTTTTTAATCATTGATCGGGGGCGTTGATATCCCTTCTAAAAGCAAACTAGGGCTAAGAGAGACTGGGGCGGGATCTTTGCTTGGGCCAATACCTGTTGAGATTTCAGGAACAGCGGAAATCCAAATATGTGCTTTTTGGGGGGGGGGGGGGGTCATTTGGTCGTCTGCTCATCCCATTTCTGGTACGAAGCATAATAAGACGATTGTATCGGACACTAGAGCTGTTTGTGACTTTTAGTCGTTATCGCTTTGCCTCTCCTTTTCGTTTGTTCGGTTACGCCGAGTCGGACGGTTTCGTGTCCCGCCGGAGGTGGACGAGAGACGAGAGACGAGGACCTAGAAGGTGTTCAGTCCCCCTGTAACCTTCTTGATTCATTTAAGGCCCAGTTCAGCGCAGGATGTTTTTATAGAGCTGGGATTTTCAATCCACTTCCGGAACCGACTGAAATGAAATCTAACTAATTGGCGACCCCCCCCCCCCCCCCCCCCAGCCTTAGTTCCTCTTGCTCGATTAGAACAGCTGTATTATTATTCCTTGCTATTACTGTTTTTATCATTATTATTATAAAAAATGCGGGATAGGTACATAATGAATTGTAATCTCAGGATCTGCGTTGAAGCAGGCGGAGGCGGAGCTTATGAAACCCAATCAGATCTCAGCAGGACGAGTGCGTCTACATTTTCAATGGGATGTTCGACGCCCTCATTCCTTTTTAACCCGAATCCAACAGCACTTAATTAGATAGTCAAGCACGCACTTTAGTACGTTCAGGTTCTAAGTGTGCAAAATGGCGCAGCTGTTAATGTGTGTCGTTGCGTTTACATTCGTGTGTGTTGCTGCTGGATACAGGAAGGAAGCGGTGCGAAACGCGAGCAACGGAATTGTACGCTAACAATGCATTGTTTAAAAAAAAACACACACACACTGTGTCTGGAGATGCTTTTAAATGATGTGCACTGCCCTCTGGCTTTTCTTCTTGTGTGTGTGTGTGTTTCTCCATTGAAGGGGACCGGTTAGCGCAGTCCGTTGACCCGACACCTCGGACGGCCTGCTTCAAATGTCGCCGTTTGTTTGGGCAGGGATTGTTCTTTTATCTTTTTTTTTTTCCCCCTCTCTCTCCTCTGATGTCGTTAACCGGCCAGTAAATGGAGCCGTCGCCCCGGCAACCGTACAACCGGATCCTTTTTGTTGTTCCCCAGTACGTTTGTTTTTTTTTGGTCATGTGTATAACGGAGCGATTGCACATGGAGCTAGATCACAATTTTGACAAGAGTAACGGTTGATCAAAGGAGCATTTACAAATCGATCTGGCTTCAGACAGGAAAGCGATTGAGCCAGTCAGTTGTAGCAATAGTGTGTGTGTGTGTGTGTGTGTGTGTGTGTGGTGCGTGCGTGCAGCACAAATATTGCACTGCCATCCATTTAGGCCAAATCTGTAAATCATAGCATAAATGCCAACGGAGGTTTGAAATGCGGGTTGGATGTTGTAACTTTTGGCCGCATATACGGCCTGTCTGCCAAAATGCATCGGGCAGGCAGGGCGGTGTGTGTGTGTGTGTGGGGGGGGGGGGGGGGCTTTGAGAAGCAGCAGTGGATTTATGCATACGTTAAAGCAGTTTACAGTCTGACCATCAAATCTGAGCCATGACTTTTCCTGACTGAATGTGTCGGTTTCGAGCGGGACGATCGGCCGATCGGCCTCGTCCCCGACTCTAACCGCTGCTCTTCATTCTACAGGTAGCATGTAAGAACCGAATTCATTTTATTCAGCACGTGTCGTATTCTTCCTGCATCGAGAGTCTAGGTTTAGTTCTCCTCGGCGTTATCGTTGGCGTTTAGGCCTGCTGATGTGTAATATCGCCCGCGTTCGCCTCCAAGGCCGACGGAGGACGAGCGTCCCGATGAATTTAACCATCCTTGTTCATCCGTTCCATTGAGATGCTGCAGAGAAACAAGAGGCGCAAGAAGGTCGGATCAATATCATAGCCGATATCTGACTGAGATGCACCTAAGCTACGCCCATTTAGTGCCATAGAAACCTTTATTTGCCTTTAGACATAAATCATAGTCGGCCAGTAACTTCATTCAGACGTAGGCAGGATTATTACAGGTTTGTTTGTAGCTGCATGAATTTTAACCGAACATATTAGTCTAAAAACTATTTAAATGATTGCATGGGGTGTTGGTACTTAAAGGTAACTATTTTCTTCAGATTTGCGGTGAGTAAATAGGACACTTTCCGAGATTATAGTTCGTCCCTTTTTAATGTTCGCCAAAGCGATCCCGTAGGATGTGTGTGTTTAACAAGACGGTTTATAATGTGTGTTACCAAGAATCTCTGTTTTTTTTCTTCTTTTGATGTCCGAAAGACAAAAAAAAAATAGTCGAGATTGATTTGCCTCAACGGATGTCTCGATTCTTACGTGAAGAAAACGGCCAATTTCAATTCATCTGATCCACTGTTGAGCCTTTTGCCTTAAAAGCTGAAAAAGAAAGGCGCCGCCCGCAGCGCCACCCGCAGCGCCACCCGCAGCGCTGCAGAACTATCGGCGAGCATCGCTTGTACAGTCGACTCCTTCGAGAAGCACACGGATCAGTTGTTGTGGTAGCGCGTCGCTCGAGGTTGCCATGGCGCCGAGATTGTTCACGAGAGGTTGGGATGTCGCCATAATTTGCCACTGTGAATGAATGAATGAATTCAGAATTCACTCGTTAAAACAATCAGCCTTGGCTCCTCCGTCATCCGGAGCCGAAGGACGCTGGGGATGTAAAGTGGTGTACCTCAAGGAGTTGTGATGGGCAAAGGGAGTTCTTGTACAGCTATGCTAACAAAGAGTTCAAATCTGGTAGTTCTGCGTAAAAACCAGCCTAAATCCGCGCTGCGTCTGCGCCGGCGTCTCCACTCGGCGGACGCCTCACGTTTCTACCTTTGGCCGGCTGCGCCGCGTACTTTTTATTGGACCTGCAGTTTTACCTCATCAGTGATGTTTCGTGCGACCACACTGACATTTGTCCTCTTGTGATTTTCGTCTCGTTTTTTTCCCCCGTTGTCGTGGTGCACGAGTGACTTTTCAAGATGACGCATGCACGAGTCCTCTTTTTGAAAGACAGACAGACAAGCGTAGTAACCACGCCTCTCTGCGTGGAGGCGGAGACGGTCGACATCCGATGCAGGTCGTGTAGGGCGAGGGATCGAGGGAGGGGGGGGGGGGGGGGGAGGTAGCTATAAAACTTTACCTCAAAGTCGAAACAATAAAATTTGACTGCATGGCTAACGCTAGTTTGACCACCTTCCCTGTCGAACACGTGGTTGCCCCCCCCCCCCCCCCCCCCCCCCCCCCAATAAGACCTGTGTAATACTGAGCACAGTGGTGCCTTTTATCCGTTACTGCCGAAAGGTACGGTCTTCCATTTGTATTTCCCTAAAGCCTTATGATGGGAAAAAGAGATTCCACTGAACGTACACGACCGCAGGAAAGAGACTCGTTCCCTCGGCGCGCCATCATTTCAACCCGGTGATCGAAACGAGAAGAAAAACGGCTGGACCCCCCCCCCCCCCCCGACCCGTGTGTTCGTCTGGACGTCAGGACGCACTTCCAGAGACCCGAGAGTTCCCTTTGGGCGGATCAATTGCACACTACTGGTGCTTGAACAGGTGGCGATCAATAGTATGAAAGCACAAATCCAAAGAAGGCGCCTCGGGGGGGGGGGGGGGGGTTCGAAGGCGCCGATAGACTGAAAGAGAACGCCGGGACTCCTGAGGTGTGATTGTCGGTAACACAGAAACTGTAGACTCTCGGACCTCCTCCTGATTGGTCCTCTGAAACCCTAGGCTGTTATTGACGATCTGTAAACTTCACCACACGAAAACCCGAGGCGCGAACCGAAGCGGCGCCCTCGTTCAAGATCAACTTTTAGTCGAGCTGTCGTGACCGCGTCGCAAATCGATTGTAGAGTTTGTTTCGGTGTTCTTTAGGGTCGCCTGGCGACCGGTAGGGTTGCGCGGTAGCAGCTGCGTGTGATCGTAGTAGAAGTGGCGTAACAGTCGTCTGTTTGTTTGTTTTTACCGCGACATTAAGGCATGCATCATCTTATCTCGAGCTGACCTCATTTGAATAGACAAAAGACAAAAAGTGCAATAATGTTTTGTTTGTCATTGCTTCCTGAGTTGGAAAAAAATAAAAATAAAAAAAATATTTAATGCCCCACATTAACACCAAAAGTCGCCCGTCTGGAGCGAATGGATTCCTCGTTTGCATCCGGATGAGCTGGCGTCTTATAATGGACTGTTCTTAAAACTGTGATCGACGTCCGACTTGAAAGCTGCCTGCTCGGAGAAAAGGGCCGACGTGCAACAAGTTGACCGACGGGTTTTAGTAGGTGCGCTTCTTTTCTCCATCCGTGTGGGCTTTGATGGTATTGTAGAGCGGCCTTCTGGCTTTGTAGCCGGCGGGACGCGCTCATTTGCATGTGTAGATGTGTATATGCATCCTCCTCCTCCTCCTCCACGAATGAAATGTTTTCTCCCCAAAAAGATATTTAGACCTGCTGTCAGTGACGTGTGCGGATAAAAAGGAAATATGAAATGCCTTATATTTGTTTTCCTTGTTAAGCATTAAGGGTTGTTGCGTGTCGCTCCCTTTTCAGCGTGTAGCCTAAAGCCTGTACAGCTCAGAAACTCTGGAGATTTATATCTACTGTATAGCCTGTGTGTTTTCACAATTTGTTACTTGGAGGTCTTGTGATTTGTGGTTTTTAGAGAAACATTCCCCTCGAAAGTGCCGTTTGTTTTCACCAGCAGAGGATGCGTCTTTTGGGTGGGTGTGTGTGTGTGTGGTGGGAGGGCAGGGGGGGGTTAGTGATACGACGGAAAGCAAATGTTGTAAACGCCCTCCGGTGTTTTTACTGTCGAGCTGAATGACGTTTAGTATTTGTGCAGGTGAAATAAGGCGGCGACGTTCTGACGGAGCACCTTATCGAATTTACTCTAAAACGGAGCCATATCAGAGCCTGCCCAATCGGAGCCCCCTTGAATGTGCTATTAGGAATAGCCTACTGTAGGAAAGGATGTATACTGCATGTTCTGTGATATTTTCCGTAGTGCTTTTTTTTTTTTTTTTTTTTTTAGTACGCTTCACTGTCGCCGTCGCCACCCTCATTTCAACTCGCAAGCTTATTAACAATCCTCTCACGACTAGACTTGAAGCAGGCATTGATCCGCTGCTGGGGCAGCTTTAATTCATTGCTAATTAAAAGCGGAATAAAAACAACGGGTTGCCTGTTTTTTACTTTGAGGGGCTTATCTAGGGAAATGCTCCCCCCCCCCAGCCCTCATCGCGAGGAGGTGGGGGGGCTCCGAATCAGGGCATGTGATGAGTTACAATCAAAAAAGATTCACAGAGCACCTTCACAAAAATAAATAAACTAAAAAGTTGGCTCATCCACTAGACATTCCAAAGTTGTTTTAATTTCCCCTCTGTTTGGCGGGGGCGGGGGGGGGGGCTCTTTGCTTTGCTGGTGAATGAAGTAGGTGTTTGTGTCCACGACAGGGTTCCCTATTTAGCCTAATGCTGATTACCTCATTTACGGATCTGCAAATGTACTCCTCTTACTGTGTGTCACGGATTCTGTGCCATCACCAGCAGCGTGGTTTCTCGACCTGTGATGACGACAGGACCAACGGAATGAATTTAGAATTCGGCCGAGAAGTCTGAGAAAATAAAGGGTTGAGACACGAGTCGGAACGTTTTTGCTTCAGAGTTTTCTTGGGTTCGCTCTACGGCCGCAGCTGTTACGCCAGCCTGCCTCCGACGCCATCAGGAAGGCAGCAGAGTGAAACCCCCCCGCCCGTGTTATTTTACCAAATTAAATAAGAACACGCCTCCCGATTCAGCTCCCCTGATCGGCGGCTGGCGCAGCAGCTGTCGGCTCGACGAGTCGAGCCAAACGTAAAACGTTTCCGTAAAACGATTGCGTTCGCATCACTTGCTGTTTTTTCAGTAGCATTTCTCCTACCTCCTTGGTTTTGCAGCCTTGAGTATCGTTTGTCTCTCCACCTGCTCTGACTTTAAAAAGAAAGAAAAGAGTCCAGAAAAACAGTTTATCATAAGCAAATGGTAGTTATGTATAAAAAAAAAAAAGTGTGCTTGGTTGTGCTGTGTGTCTGTTTGACGTTGGAAGAAAAAAAAAAATATTTATGAGAAGCATTTATACAACAAAATACCACTGGAATGTGAAGCCAGACAATGTTACGATGCAGATTCTGATGATAGTCTACCCCCCCTTTAACATTCAGTGGCCGATGGATCAAAGGATTCATCCGGAGAATGAACAACCACGCCACTGGAGTTTCTTTTAACGCCTTTCGGCCCTTTGAGCGTGTACCTCTCTGTCCAGTAGACGCTATTTCAAGGTTTACAGCTTCACTCCCGGTCGGCCGTTGTCACCCTGCAGTAGTAAAGATACCGCCGGTCGTCACGGGGACGGCAGCTGGGGTGGATTTGACTGAAAGTAGGCGACTGTTCCCCGCGCTGCCCCGACATTTTACGTTCATTTTGACTACAAGACAAGGTGAACGGTTTTGAGGTTTCCCGACCAGGGTCCCCCACCCTACCCATCCATCCATCTTCACCCCCCGCCGTCTCACCCGAACCTCAAGCCATTCATTACTCTGTTTTGTTTTTTCGACAATGCAATCCTGAAAGCACTTTGCCTTGTTATTCCTCTGTGTGAACACGTGAATGATAATTTGTTACGATAATGTTAAATATGTAAAAGATCATTCACTGTTTTTGGAACAACCTGCATCTGTCTTTCTGACGTTAAAAGAAGGAGAATAAACAAATTAGCGACATTAAACCTGAATCTATTTTATAAAATGGTTGCTGCAGCCAGCCAATTGGTCTTGTCATTCAGTATTGTGGCTTAGGGTTGTTTGTGTTCAATAAAGTGCTATTGCTAAATATCTTCTGCGTGGTTTTATTTCTCTAAGTTCTGGATTATCTGGATGGAACGGATTCTTCCTTGCTCATACCTCTGCACAAAGAAAATAACTTAAAAAGAACGAATAACTTCTCCCAACTCTGCTGATAAAATATGGCAGAATAATTGTTTTTATTTTAAAAACTTAAAATAATTTCAAATGTTCATTAGGATCCAACTATCAGGCTATTGATTGCTATTTAATTTTGCAATCTGGTTTTAAATAACTTTCGAGGCGACCCTCACTCACCGGAAATGATGTAATCGATTGTGCAACTCACGATTTAACATTTGGAAACGGAAGCTAAACTGCTAAATCAATATTATTAGCCAGATCCCCATCTGTCCAATCGAAATCGAAAGCGCCTGCCCATACGTCATCACGCATCCAGCCGCCTGCGTACCTACGTCACAGAAGTATAGGATGAAGCATAGGACGTGGCTAGCGAGTTGCTACTTCCAGGAGGACGCCTGAAAATACACAAATATCGCAGCGAAGATTTGTTTCACTGCGTGTTCGAGTAAGTATATCCATTGATTTGGAATTTATTTAAAAGCCTGTAAAGAAGAATTTGCTGGTTTAGTTCGCGCAGACTGTTGTGTTTGGTTAGCTGCATGGCTAATGCCCGAGGAAAACCAGCGGTGCTAGTTGGTTAGCAGTAGCTAGCCGGGGTTAGCTGCGCTTCTTCACCGACAAGCGAGGCGCGCTGTCACGTCACGTCACGTCACGCATCGGGTTATTTATTCGTGTTTAGCTGATTTTGAACCCCCGGATCTCGTCTTCCCGGCGCGACGCTGACCGCGAAATGACATCAAACACGTAGCTAACGTTAGCACCGAGGATTAGCTTGTTCGCAAGACACGCCGGAGTCGTCGAAAGGGGACGACGGGACGCGAACCTGCCTCGTTCGAGATCACCCGGTGCTAATTTTAAATGTCCATAGATGACGTGGATGAAGGACGTCGTGGGAGCTGTGACGTGATCAAACTTCTGAAGTCGTGGCTTCTCTATTGATTTAATAATCGAACCAATATCAGAAGGGCATTTTGTGTCCTTTGATTTCCATGTGTTAAATGCAACAAATACAAGTTCTGGATGAAATCTTCATCTTGTTGGGAATGTTACCGAGAACCGATGATTAATGCAATTTATTGAACACACATTAGCTTTTTTTTTAGCTTGAGCTAAACATCACCAGTGTGAATGATAATAATCTATTTCCTTGCAGGGGGGCGTCGGCCTCTCTCTCTCTCCCCCTCCGTCGATGGTTCCTGACCGGTGTGACGCTTCATCACGGCGTCGGGCGCTGAATGGAAACATTTGAGGCCTTTCCCCGAGTGAGGTGGGCGGAACGTCGTTTGTACGCGTGTGAACCGTCTGCAGCGATGGCTGCCTGACGACCGCGTTGGGTCGTCTCTCGGGAGGTCGCGGGCGCCGGTGATGCACCATGGGCTACGACATTACGCGCTTCCAGGGGGAAGTGGACGAAGACCTGCTGTGCCCCATATGCAGCGGGGTGCTTGAGGAACCGGTGCAGGCGAGTTCCCCCCCCCCCCCCGGACGGTTCTCTCTCAATCCGCATCAGATGTTTCCCCCTTTTCCCGGGACCGCTTTGACCCGCTTCCCCCCCCCTTCCAGGCGCCGCACTGCGAGCACGCCTTCTGCAACGCCTGCATCACGCAGTGGTTCGCCCAGCAGCAGATCTGCCCCGTGGATCGCACGGTGGTGACGCTGGCCCACCTCCGGCCCGTGCCCCGCATCATGCGCAACATGCTGTCCAAGCTCCAGATCGGCTGCGACAACGCCGGCTTCGGCTGCGCGGCCACGCTGCGGCTGGACCAGCTGCAGTCCCACCTCAAGGACTGCGAGCACAACCCCAAAAGACCCGTCAACTGCGAGGACGGGTGCGGGTGAGTGGCTACGAATCGAAGGTGTACGCGCGCGGGCGCTTCCTTCGACTCCCTGCTTGCCTTTGATATCAACGCGTCGTCGGTTTTTCTCGCATCTTGATTTTGCGCCGTCTCGCACTTGTACGTGCGTTTTGTGAGTCAACGTGGGTCAGGATCGTCTGCGGAATCCGAATCGCCCGTTTGGTGTAAACGAAGTCGTCTCAACTCGGTCGCGCATTAAACCGCGTTCGCGCCGAGTTTCTCGCTTTAGGAAGCAGCTCCAAAGTCGCGTTTAGCTAATCTGGCGCTCGTCCAGAACGACTTCTGACGGATGCCGTTGTTCCGCGTCCTCGTGTTGCCCCCCCCCCCCCTCCCCCCCGCAGGCTTGAGATGCCCAAAGACGAGCTGCCTAATCACAAGTGCATCAAACACTTGCGAAGCGTCGTCCAGCAGCAGCAGAGCAAGATTTCCGAGCTGGAGAGAACGGTGGCGGAGCACAAACACCAGCTGGGGGAACAAGTGAGAACGAACGACGCATCCGACGCTTTTTAACGACGCCCGACCACGGAGTTGATTGTTGTAAATTCCCGTTCCAGAAACGGGACATTCAGCTCCTGAAGGCTTACATGAGGGCGATCCGCAGCGCCAACCCCAACCTGCAGAACCTGGAGGAGAGCATCGAGTACAACGAGATCTTGGAGTGAGTGGAAGTCGTCCTCCTTCGGCGCCGCCGCCGGCTCCCGCTCTTCCTCACGGCTTTCCCTTCCGTCTCCTCTCCAGGTGGGTGAACTCCATGCAGCCGGCCAGAGTGACGCGCTGGGGCGGCATGATCTCCACCCCGGACGCCGTGCTCCAGGCGGTCATCAAGCGCTCCCTCATCGACAGCGGCTGCCCCCTCTCCATCGTGAACGACCTGATCGAGAACGCCCACGAGCGCAACTGGCCGCAGGGACTGGCCACGCTGGAGACGCGGCAGATGAACAGGCGCTACTACGAGAACTACGTCGCCAAGCGCATCCCCGGCAAGCAAGCGGTCGTGGTGATGGCGTGCGAGAACCAGCACATGGGGGAGGACATGATCCTGGAGCCCGGCCTCGTCATGATCTTCGCGCACGGAGTGGAAGAGATCTTGTAATCGTCCCAAAGACAAAAAAAAACAAGGGGGGGGGGGGGGGGGGGGGGGGAGTCGCCGGAGCGAAACTTTCCGTGTGGATCCGGCTCGTTTAAAATAAGGTCACGTGAGAGGCGGGCTCTAGCGCTCGCTCCCGACGCCTTAAAGGAAGGACAGATGTATTCTGGGTAGATCTGAGGGGAAGGCGAGACGTGATGTTTACAACTTTTGCTGCATTATATGATCTGATTGTTCTGCTCATGTCCAAACCTATAAATGCCTGTAAATACAAATACTATATTGAATATTCTAAACGTACTTCTCTGATTCCTCACACTAACGTGTTTGTGTTTCCGTCTGCCGGGAACGTCGACTTCCAGGAATTCCCCCGCCTGCTTCGCTTCCGTGTTTGATATTTTTCCTGTGAATATTTCACAGGACGTTGCGTTTCATCCGTTTAGATAATCTAAACCTCCCGTGCCATTTGTTTAATTTATTTTTGTTGCCTTTCACACAATCGGGCTTGAAGATGTTTCAGATCAACGTGTGGGAAAAATTTGCCTTTCTTTTTTCTGTGGCTTTGAAATTTTTTGCCTCGTTTTTTTTTTTTTGTGTGTGTATATAGCGTAGTCAGAATGTCGGACCCGGTTCGGTCCAGAGCGTTGACTCGGAAGTGGATTAGTTTTACTGGACACGTCCTGGTGGTTCTGGTCGCGATGCAGACACGGATCTTCTCGTTCGTCTGCGGAAAAAAAACGTTGCTTGAAGATTGTAAAACTATCGAGTTCCAGCGTTCGCCTCTGCCGGCTGTCGACGCCCACGCGAGGGCGGCGACGGCGGGTGAACCGGTGGATTCGGGCGATTGTGCTCCCTGTCGATGTTTTTTTATTTGTTGTCTGTTCTCTACCGCGTTGTACAGACGAGAAAGTAATAAAATCACGTCGGACTTCATCCCAGAACTATGTTTGCTCATTGGGGAGGTAAGACTGGATGTTTAGCCTTCTAATGAGGAGGGGGGGTGCAGTACTTTAGTTTTCCACATCATGTCACCAGAGATGCGTTTGTTGATCCGAAGGACAAGTCGGATAAAACAAAACTTCAAGTTTCGATGAGATTATGGCTGCATTTATGAAGAGGGAAGTTGAGCCGTTAAAGGACTCCGACTCCGACTCTGACTCGCTGGTTTTCTCTGCAGCCCAGACACCCACCGTGCTCTCCGTGTGTCGTCCTGGTCCTCACTGTGGAGATAATCCTCCACTGTTGTCGCCTCTGGAATGTGGCCGTGGGAGAGTCGGCGCGTTTTAAAAACTTGTCTGAGGAATTCCGGACTCTTGAATTGTAAAACAACACAACTCCTTTTTAACTGCTGACTGACGAGCAGATTTAATCAGTTATTTCTGGAAAGTTACAAAACCTTGTCCTTTGCTTGATCGGAAAAAAAAAAAAGTCATTGTTATTGACGGCAACAAAAATAATTCTGGATTTCTGGAGCCAGAAAGTTTCCGTTGAGAATGACTTCGGTTTTGTGGCGTGTCTGTGATGGGTTCTTTGGAACATCCTCCCTGTTTGGTGTCCGTCCTATTTGCCGGGGGTTGTATTCACAGAGCAAACACTGCGGAAACTGGCGTGTCTGCGGTGGCGGATGAATATTCAAATCGATAATTACACTCATCTTGAAAGTGATGTGAAAGCGGCTCCATCTAATATCAGTGTCTCTAATACTGAGTAAATCAATATGTTAATGAACCAGGAGGGTCGCTTTAACGCAAATACCTGGAATAATTACGCATCCATGCGTTCCGCAGCAGCGCGTCCGAATAAAACCCGAATGTTCCGTTCCAGCTTCAGTTCTGATCACGCACTGACACATTTCGTGATTCAAAGTTTGGACCTGTTTTGCAGCTGCGCTTCCAGCCCGCACGTGGCTGCGCGCGTTGGCGGGTGCGCACCGGGGAGGCGGCGCTTGACGCCAGAGACCCGTCGCTGTCCCGCTCCTCAGTCCTCAGTCCTCCACCGACTCTCCACCGACTCCCCACCGATCCGCCCCCCCTCCTCCCAAGTCCGCTTCCCGTCTGACAACGAGGACTTGACAGCCGCTGAGCCGAACCGAACCGAACCGGCTGCAGGGAGACCGAACACCGGAAAGGTAAACGACTTTTCTGACGGGGGCGTAAAGATTGAACTTTGAGGGGGGGGGGTTAATGTCTGAGGTTCCCTTCACGGAGATTGTTAATAACAGAATTATTACCTGTTATAAACGAACAGCACCGCAACCTGCGCGCGCGGTCCGCCGCCGCCTCCCTCCAGCGCGTAAAAGCGCGCACCGCTTCAGCTCCGCCCGCGTCACGGCTGAGAATGTCAGGCTGCTTGGGCTGCCCACGGGCCACGGGTGGACCCCCCTCCCGAGCTATTTAGAGATGCGATCTGTTCCAGCAGAGACTGGAGACACCCCGGAGCCTTGTTGTTGTCAAATAGAGAAAACATTTGTTTTTATTTTATTTCCACGCGTTATTCAAATTAATGAGTGACGTCACGCAGACACGTTTTTTTTTTTTTTTTTAGTTCTTTTCCCCAGATTGACAGGATTTATATTTGTCTCACCTCCATCTGTAAAACCAGACAAAATAAAAAGCTAAACTCCACAGAGGAGTCTTTTGGGAAAGGAGAGTCCGGCACGGCGTGGAGGAGGTGACGGTGGGCGCGTTTCCCGCAGCTCCCGGGACAAGAACCCATTTAATCACCGGGGCTCGACCGGAATAACGACTTCTTCTCTTCTTTCGTCAGTTTGTTTCTGTCAGCAGGATTCCTTTAAAAGTTTTTTGCTCAAATTGTGACATTATTTTAGAAGAATAATTATAGAGTGAAATGCACAATATATATTTCCTCCTTGTCTTTATTTTGATAGGATTACGTTTTGAGGAACATTTTAGACTTTTTAAACCCTTATTTTGTCTAATTTCGAGATGTTTGCCTCTAATTTTCACTCTCACTGACACATCAAAGCATTATTGTAATCCACCTTTATGGGTCTCAAACTCACTTCTGTGGGATTAGAACGAAAAACGCGACCGACTCGCAGATCAAATCAAATGGAACCGGTGCAGAATCGGCCAGAGGGGCGGCTCGGTGTCCTTTTAAAAGAACTCTTATAATGATGCCAACGTGCTTCCTAATTCCAGGTGTAGCCTTTCATGCCCCCGTGAGTCATGTTATATCAAGGGGCTGGTGCTTTTAGGTGCTGGGGGGGGGGGGGGGGGGGGGGGGAATCTGAGCTCCTTGGCTGCAGGTCTGCGTTCCCTGAGTGCCTTCTAGTTTCAGGGTGATATTTTTCTGGTGGAGCGGTGTGTTCATGACCCGCCAGGTTATTTCATCACTGTGCCGTCGGTCGATTCCGGCGCCGGGTCCGCTTGTCCCGTTCACGTTAGGAGGCTGTGAACCGGAATCCGGTCCGTCCGTGTGATCCCCGGGTTTGTTTCGATAGATTCACTTTTTGTGTGCAGATTAGCACTTCTCTAAACACAGTGGATGCGTATTCTGTTCGGCCTTCACTTCCTCCATCGCAGCGAACCAACAGAGGCTCTCTTATTTGCGTTTATGTCGCTTCCTCCAGGCCGTGGATCATTTCGAACACTGAGCGACTGCATCTCTGTTTCGAATCACACACACAAAAAAAAGAAGTGACATTTCATGTTCTACTTCCAGCTGTGGGTAAACATGTGGGCGAGGCTGCCTGAAGCGTGCACACGCCGATACGGTGTCAGGACCGTCACAAGTGCGGACAGGTCTGCCTCCGCCGAAACAGGAGCCATTACGTAAGGCACATTCCCGTCTGAACGCTGAATGTTTGCCTCTTTACTGCCTTTCAATCCAGTTTGTTGCGTCGAAGCTCTCTCGTATCTCTGCTGTGTCACCATGTCGATGTAAATCCGTGCCGATTCTTCCCAAATCTCCACCTCTGAGTATAAAAACACGCCATCCCCATCAACACGATGCAACTCATCCCCTTAGAATCCGGAAGCGCATCAAGAGTTATCCAGGAAAAACAACGCCTTGCCTGATGCTTTCCCTTCAGGATCTCAGCTCGGGAACTTCTCAAGCTGAATCTGTGTCGGGCTCAATTCGATTTCTCCCAGGGGCCCCGATGAATTGAAGTATTCCGGATTGTCACCAGAGTCCGGAATATCACTCGGATCCAGCTCAGACTCTGACATTGACTCTGATTGTCTGCAGAGTCAGAAGCCTGCGCTGCAGCAATCAATAAAGCCAATAACAAACAGAATACATCACCTGTATTGCACTCGTTTCAACATGTTTGCCAACACACACACACACACACACAATGCTGAAGCTAACCGGCGGTTCTGGGCCGGAGCTCTGCTGAGTGCTCTTGTTTTCGGTTCCCTGAGTCGTGCTCTGGAGGTTTTGGCGCCTCCTGGCCCGGCCCACTAAGTGACCCTCTGAGTAAACGGTCCATTTATAGTAAAGGAGTATTCCCCTCCTTCACTATGAGTCACGGCAGCATCCACACGTAGAATGCAGTTCATTAGCGGGTCTGGGTTTGAAGGCCAAATCGGGCCCACGGTTGTGGGAGGAGGTCAAACCTCCTCACCCTCGCCCCCCACCCCCCCGCTCCATGAGCTGGCTCGGCTGCCTCCTCCTCGTCTGTCTGCGTCTCCTCCTACCTGTTAGTCACTCTCTGACGGGGAGCAGCTGATGGAGGGAAACACTTTCCATAGCAACCGAGTCCTCTCCCTTCTGTTAACCCGATGCAATCTGCGCACGGTTCGGCAGAGAGGACGGCGGTGGAGTCCAGCGCCGGTTTTCCAACCACAGATTGGACGACTGGCGCCTTTTGCGAGCGCCACGAAGCAGCAGATTTTCTTGACACAAGGCGTGGGCGACGTGACAGCTGGCACAAACATTAGGCTGCGTGGAAAGGAGGTTATCCCGGAGTGCACCTTGAAATCATTCTCCCGCAGATGTCGCTTGCTGTCACATCCAGGCTTTAAATTACACGCAAGGCAGGTGTGACAAGCTTCCAGGTGAACTCTCCTCCCTGGTTGTCCCATTCTTTTTCTTTTTGCTGTGATTTCTCTCTAAAGCTTGCACCTTGATGTCTTCCAGTCGAGCAATCAGGGTTAAATGCTTGCGTCAAGCCCTAAATAGACCGCTTTCAGAGTTTCACGCGGGTTAGATGTCGTTTTTTTTCACCAACTGCTACTTCTTGAAGAGGCACATTGACGTTGGAATTGAAGACTTGATGATAAAGTGTGTTGCAGCTTTGCGTTT
This sequence comes from Brachionichthys hirsutus, assembly GCF_040956055.1. Lineage (NCBI taxonomy): Eukaryota > Metazoa > Chordata > Actinopteri > Lophiiformes > Brachionichthyidae > Brachionichthys > Brachionichthys hirsutus. The sequence continues at coordinate 15,429,298 of NC_090898.1, forward strand.
TAAAGGTATAACATGACCAGGTATTGTTTTCAAGCTGAACTAGAAAAGCATTCTGAGAGCGCAGGTATAAAGATGGAACAAATCCGTCGACCTGCTCCGATGTGGAATCGACTCGGTTATAAAACGACGCTTGTTAGAAATCTCTGTCTCTAATATTAAATGCACGGCAGGCCTAAAGCGCATCCCCAATTTTAGAAAAAATGTCAATACTATCGGCAACCCACATGCGATCCAGATGAGATTTGGTGGTGAGATGGAGACCCCCACCCTACATGATTGTGTCAAATCCCACAAATATCGGTCAATAATCAACTGAGATATTGGGGGAAAATCTGAAGTTCCATTTACTGCAATGTTTACAAAGATTTCAAAGTGATCCATAATCCATGAGCTCTTCTGGATCATCACAAAAATGTAATAATCTGTTCCTGGGAACATTCCCAACGTTTCCTGAAAGTTTCATCAAGATCCGTCCATAACGTTTTGAGTTACGTTGCTAACAGACAAAGAGACAACAACGGAGGTAACTTTAAACCAGCTTCCTGTCTGAGTCTCTCTTCACTTCCTGTCTGAGTCTCTCTTCACTTCAGTCTCTATGTTTCTGTAGAACAACAGAAGCGGTTTCCCTCGTCCCACTAAGAGCCGTCCCAGAAGCAGTTCATCAAAAAGTCGACAGTAAGCCTTGAGCGTTTCTCTGACCTTTTGAAATATTCAACGTTGTTCCAGTAAGCGCGTTTATTCGGAGCCATTGCATTTCAGAAACCTCCATTCCTTGTTCCAGAGCGGCTACGACCAGCTCGGACCAGTATTACCCCCCCCCCCCCCCCCCCACTACTCTTCCTGTTGCCCTTGTCCTAACCGGTCCTGATTCCCAATCCGAATCACGCATGCAAATCATGATCTAATTGGGAAGCGAGAGATCGGATTACGCGGAGCCAGACGATGCTACCCGGTTAGCGAGGAGACGAAATAGAGAATAGCTCGTGAGGCTTCTCTGTAAAGCGTGAAAACAGGGAAGGAATGACGACGCCCGGCGGGAACGGCGTGCCTGATGGCTATTTTTACTTTGTCATTTTTACATTTGTGAGACTGTTTCTTTTTGAAGATAGAGCGAGCCCATTTTTAGAATAAAGGTTTTATCCGGCGGTGAGAATAATCCATTCCTTCTCATGTCGCTCTGATTTTCGGAGTCAGGCTCGACCTTCTGATGGGGCTGTATGGAGTATTTGCCATTGGTTCTTTGTCCTGTGAGGATTCTGCATGGACTTATAGTACAATGAGAATGTGACACATTTGCAGCGAGGTCATCAATCGAGGCTGTGATATGAGACGTTTCGGTATCTTCATCCTGTTGCGTTTAAAACTCGTATTTCCTCCCAAACTGCCAGCTGGGGAATGATCAGAATGGCTCCTGGCTATTTTCCTTGCAGCTCCTTTAGCACACATCGTTACCACTGAGTTTTCCAAAGTGTGGCGCTTTTCTCCTTTTGAATCGCCCTTCCCTACTTTACAGTCCAGCCTTCCATCAACATTCATTTCCTCGCATTGGTAGAATCAATTTATCAGAGCGATCCGGCTTGATTGGTACGCAGAGTGGGGAGAAGATTGTCCTCAAAGGTCCATTATTGTTGCGCGGTAATGCAAAGTGAAGTGCAGATTGATTCCTCGCTGCATTACCCCACCCCGTAATGGCGATGTAACCGAGACGAAGCCTAATGCGGTTAGCCGTGACGGATTCCGCATTCCTCTCTCGTAGATTTTGGGATGAATGCTGCTCTAAAATCCATCGTTCTGCAGACATGTGAAGCGCGGCTTGTCTAATATCGTTGTCCCCCCTCGCATTCTCTCGTCCTCTCTTTGTCCTTTGTCCCTCTCTCAACCCGATCAATCAACGCAAAGGTTCCAACTCGAGCTGAGATTTTCTTCAATGCCATCGCGGCGGTCGCCAGTCTGTATTTTTAGAGCCGTACCCGACCCACCTTTGGCACTCGGGTGGCTAGCCGTCGCTACGCCTCCATTGTGATTGGAGCTAACAGAGAAGGAGAGGAAACTCCATGGCAGCAACTCACCGATCAAAGACTAGCCACGTGCTAAATCAGGCTAATTCCCTCATTTAAAATGATTAAACATTTTAAACGATGATTTAATGTTTAAGAACATTTTTACTGAAGGCAAAAATAAATAAATCACATTTGAACTAATTTTCTCATTAGCTATTACACATACAATTGTCGACAGTGGAGGCATCACCTGCTGGCCGTTAGAAGAATGACGTCACTTCAATTTTCAACGCTAACAGCACTAGTTATGTTATTTTGATTAGCATGATCCGACATTAGCTAAAAGCTGCTGCTGCTTTTAAATGAGAGAATGTTTTATTAAACGTCCTGCAACAGCCAATCACAAACACAATAATGGGAAACGTGCCTGGAAAAGCCCCCCCCCCCCCCCCCCGCCCATTTGATTTCACCTGTATTACAGCTTCACATATTGATCATCACACACATTAGGCTTTCTATAAATTCCAAATTGATCTAAAAGCATTTTTCAGCGTTTTGTTGACGTGCGTCTGCAGCAGCAGCTTCAAACAGGATGTCAGGATGTCAACTTCCTCCCCTCCATTAACGAATTCCCCCTCCTTCCTTCAATGATTAATGAACTGCACACGTATTTGTTTTCCACTTATTGGCGACTTTCCTTCCATTATTTTTCAGCAGTATATGTTTGCTTCTGAACTGAGTTGTCTTTGTGAACCCAACGCCCAAACATCAGGCCGACACTCATTGCGGTTTCGAGCCTCCCTTTCACTTTCAGATTAGAATTTCCTGACTGCTTTCTGGCATCGTTTTACATTTAAGCCTCCTCCTTTTGCCTGTATCTCTATCTTTATTACAACTTGTTGTACATTTCTGTGCCAAAGACTCACTACATCTGGCGTAAAGATCAAATATGGTCCAGCGAGTACATGGAAAGAGGGAGACGAAGTACCCTGGGTACCTTTAGCCTGACATCATTTCTGCCAGAATTTCTCACCAGTTTTCCTGTTATGATTTGTCAAATAAATGTGCAACCTTTAAATGCATCAGACGAGATAAACGATAGTTACAGCCACCCGGCTCCGCTGGACAGCGCCGGCGGCTACTGCATTCCCGCGGCTTTAACTTCTCCCTGTCTGCAGTCGTGTGTTTTTGCAGTACGAGACGGGAGATGTTTCTTTTGCTCGCCGCCGTGCTTTCATGTTTCACAAAGAGGCAGGCTACTGTGCACCCACCTTCTCTGTTCTCTCCGTCTACATCTCGGTGCTTCTGTGCAGGCAGGCGTCATGTCCGCCCCCGCAAACCCAGAGGTGAAGGAACTGAGCCCCGTCGACTTTATCCAGCTGCAGCAGTACATTGAATGTGAGTACAGACAGCCCAGGCGGGTGGGAAGGGCATCTTTCTCAGTGCTTAACACCCCCCCCCCCCCACCCCACCCACACACCACACACACACACACACACACACACCCCTTCCACTTCCACCCACTCACACATACTCATTTACACTCATGGTTTCCCATCTCGTCTCATCTAGAGGAGGTTTTGCTCTACCATGTGCAAATAAAGCATACCCCCCCCCCCCCCCCCCCATGTGATATTTCACAGGCGTGCAGGGGAAGTGGTTTCAGAGAAATATGTCAACTACCCTGCAGAAGTCTGTGCATCCCCGTGTAACCCGTGTCTCTGCTTCCAGACTGCAGCTTGAAGGTGAAGGATGTGCTGAGGGAATTCGACGCAGATGGAAGCCTGGCCAGGCACAGACACGGAGAGGTGAGCCGGGGGGGGGGGGGGGGTGGGAGGTGCATCCTGCTGTTCGCCGGACCCACTCCAAAACTCCCAAAGACGCACAGGAGGAGCTGGTTTATACCTCCGAGTGGGGCAGTTTAGCGTAAAACGAGCGTTTCATTTATGTTTAAAGGGCAGCTATTAATTATCCCACCCCGATTAATTAGATTCGAAAGCATCGATCACGTCGAGTGAGACGTCCGTGAAAAAAAAAAATGTCTTCAGTGCACTTGAGCGAGGCTGCAAATTTAAATCAGCGCCTTAGTTTTGCCCACGCAGCACGGCCAGAGCAGCTGGCTGCCCTCATGCAGTGAAAGCTCAAATGCGATTGGTGAAAAAAAAACAACAACCCAACCCTCCGATATCACGATATCATACCTCGATGGCCGACACTGGCAGGCCATTTGTGCAGGAAGCAAAGGAAAGCAGCTCTGATGCAAATGTGAGCGCACAGTCTCCCTGGATGTTTGGGAGGAAATGCAAATGTGGGCATAAATGATGAGTTCGTAGGCGAAGGAAGGGACTCATTGACGGATTATGTCATTTTTATCCCCTTCTTTCCCAATCTGGCTGCCCTGTGGCGACGTGATTTATTGCTGGGGCAGGTCTACGGGGTATCAACTGGAACGATGTCAATAAGAAGTGGGTTTGTGGTTCGCCGCTATCAGGGGACTCTCGCTTTGTGGCCCCCCCCGCGGCGCCGACCGGAGTCTTGAATGAGCTTTATTTGATGCAACAGCTGTTCCCAATCGGGGTTCTGCTGCTGCTCACGTGGTTAAAGGTTCATATCCCTCTGCTGTCTTTCAGTGCATCAATGAAGAAGGCTTTGGTCTGTTCCTGAAGACGTATCTGGAAGTGGAGGACTTCCCTGCGGATCTCTGCCAACGACTTTTCCGCTCCTTCCAGAACTCCGAGCGCACCCGGGAAGGCCGCTCCAGTGAGATTACGCACGTCCGATTGACACGACCCCCCGCTGCCTCCACGCCACTACGCAGCACGTCCTTATCAATTTTACCCCGCGGTCTATTCGGCATGCGTTCGTTTATCACCGCGTGTCGGCGAGGCGCTCTTTGTGCAGCGTATTCACTGCCCCCCCCCCCCCCCCCCCCCATCTTCTCTCCTGCAGAGAAGGTCTTCCTGAAGGACGTTTCGTGCTACTTCTCTCTGCTGGAGGACGGCCAGCCCAGGGACAAGTTGGAGTGTGAGTTGCTTTTACGCACGCATTGATATGAGCGAAGGCAGGGAGCAGCGCTTCCACTCTCGTTTCCTCCCTCTCTCTCTCTCTCTCTCTCTCTCGCTTCAGTTGCTTTCAAGCTGTACGACAGAGACGGCAACGGCGTCCTCGACAGCACCGTGAGTTCTCCGGTCGACCTTTTCGAGTCTCGCTCAAACTTAAGTCCGGCTCATCCCGATACATTGAATGTCGCCGTCTTTCGCTGCCCTTTGAACAGGAAGTGGATCGGATTATTGCTCAGATGATGCATGCTGCAGAATACCTCGGGTGGGACGTGTCGGAGCTGAGGCCGGTGAGCGAGTCGTGCACTTTCACCTCGTGACAGTATAATTCCACGTGTTTTGCGCAACACATCTCTTACATCACACCATGGAAGCCCCTGCTACTCGTCTCCTGAAGTCGTAAAAGGCGACATCTCACCTTTCTTCATAATAGAAACCTGCGTGCTGATTGGATAATAACAGTCGCGTTTCATTCCCCCCCAGGTTCTGGAGGACATGATGACGGCCATCGACGCCGACAGCAGCGGCACGGTGTCTCTGGAGGAGTGGGTGGAGGGCGGCATGAACAACGTCCCCCTGCTGGTCCTGCTGGGTCTGAAGGTGCTGTAGAACCGGTCTCTTCATGCTCGTCCTCAGGTGCATTTAGTTTTCATAGCAGGTGTCACCTCTGCCCGGCGCCGCTCCGCCCGGGTCTACGAGGCCGTTTTCTGTCGACGCAGTTGTTTTACGGAGTCTGGTAATATCATCCCCCTCTCCTGCGTTTTCCATTTACTCTGCACAATCTGTGCCCACATTTAGAAAAGCACCAGCATGAAAAAAGACAACTTAAGGCTGATTATGACTTTAACCCTTTAAAGCCCGCACCACGAAGTAATCGTCAGAACACTCTAATGTTTGTAAAATAAGGTCTTAATGAAACCTCATGACAGATTTTGTAGAAAAAAAAATTGAATAAAAGTGCTCTGATTTATGTAACTTTTGCAAAAATCTGGCATTTTTGTCATGGATAATGCAGATGCATGTGTTGGCTTGTATCCATCAGCTTTTTCACACTTCTGAAGTAGAAGTCTCAAAATCCTGAAAGGCCATGCGTATCAAATATGATACGTTTGGCAATAAAGTGTTAATATTGGTTTTAAGCATAAAAATAATCCCAAATTTAAGACGGAGCACTTTTTTGGGGGGGCCTAATGCATTGCCAGGACTTTAAAAGCCAACTACTGTTGTGTGTTTGCCTCGACACTGTCGATCTAAAGCCATGAACCGGCCGCTTTGGCTGGCGTTTGGCCTCTGCAACAATGCTCGGGACTTCCCCTCAGGCTATTTCTGTCCACCAATAGGCTTTTGAATCATGGGGTGCATGGATTCAGCCCTTTATTCTCGCTTTCTGCCTCCCGGTCTGGCCACCGTGTCTCCCCCCAGTGAGTGAGCTGATGCATCATGCTGGGGGGGGGGAGAAAAAGGGTGTAATCTGGGTAAGAGCACCGGTTGCTCTGAAAACAGATGGAAAGCAACCTTCTAATCTTGTGTTGAGCGTGTGAGATTATAGTCTGAGTCGTTTTGAACATCTATGATGCCTCTCTGCATGTGATGAGAGACAGAGTGCTGCATAATCAGCGGTCTCATTAAGCCACGAGCGAATTTGTAAAGACCTTGCCCGGACTCTGAGGGTTTCTGTTTGATTACCCCCCCCCCCCAAAAAAAAACTTTCGCACGGCAGCAGCGATCTTAATCCGTGATGCTCTTCTTTGTTTGCTTCATTGATTGTTATTTCCACAACCAGATGACCCAGAAGGACGGTCAGCACCTGTGGAGGATGAAGCATTTCAACAAGCCCGTTTACTGCAACGTGTGCCAGAGCGTGCTGCTCGGTCTGAGGAAGCAGGGCCTGTGCTGCACCTGTAGGTACCTGAACTCACCACGAGAGGGCGACACTCTCTATCATCTTTACATCTGGCAGGGTGTTTCGCATTACTGTAAACACCATCTGACAGCAGGGCTATGTGATCCCTCGTGCAGGCTGCAAATACACCGTCCACGGTCGCTGCGCCAACAGGAGCCCGGCCCCGTGCACCAGGACGTACGTCAAGTCCAAGAAGGAGACCGGGGTACGATGCTGTCTCCACGACAACGTGCCACTCGCCGCCCCGTGTCTCAGCGCTCTGATGTGAACGCTAAAACATTCATCCCACGTTTTCAGGTTCCAGCACACGACTGGGTGAGTGGGAACTGTGACTCCAGGAAGTGTGATAAGTGCCAGAAGAAGATCAAGAGCTTCCAAGGCTTGACTGGCAAACACTGCGTGTGGTGCCACACGATGGTGAGACGGCATCTTCATGTCATTGACTGTGGTTTACGGTTGATCTTTTTAGGCCATGTAGCCAAAATTCCTGGGGTTGAAATTGGGCATCCTTGTCTCTTGTTTGTTCCACAAAGCGCCATGATGACTGTGCGGACCAGGAGCCGACGGAGTGTACCTGTGGGCTGCTCAGAGACCACATCCTGCCTCCATGGGCGATATACCCTGTTGTAAAGGTACATAAATATCCTGTGGAACAACTCGAGCGCATTATACAGCACAAATAGTACCTATCACGCCGACGCGGAACATAACGCCTCACCCGGGTGACACGTTGACAGGTACAGATCTGTCTTTGCCTTCAAAGAAATCTTGTACATTTCTCCCTTGTTCATTTGCTCTGCGGTTCTGTTTCGGCCCTTAAAGGAAAGACCAAACGGCTGCTCCGGCTCAACGGACGATAGCGACCTCAATACAACCCCCGATGGACAAGTTCTCCAGGTATTACTCTCCCCGATGAAGGCTTATACCGATGCTGACCTTTTCCCTGACTTTGATTTGGTTCCATGTAAAGCGAATCAACACTTTTATCATTCAACAGATCAGCCCGGTGCCAAACACCCATCCTCTCCTTGTGTTTGTCAACCCCAAAAGCGGTGGCAAGCGGGGAGAAAAGTGAGTCTGGAGAAGATGAGTTCATGGGGGGGGAAGAGGTGTCTGACGTAATCTGGTTTATGTGTTCCAGGGTCCTGCACAAACTCCAGTATTTACTGAATCCACGGCAGGTCTACAACCTTTCCAATGGCGGACCTGGACCGGGGTGAGCAATCGGTGCAACTTTGCTTTACCAATAAACAAAACGCCACGCTGTATTGGTCTTTCACGCCTCCTTTCAGATTGAGTTTCTTCAGAAACCTGCAGGACTACAGGATCCTGGTCTGCGGGGGAGACGGGACGGTTGGCTGGATTCTAGATGCGATTGGTGAGATTGCCGGATCACGAACTCCAAAAAAAAAAAGGTTTGTGCACCGCAGGTGAAAATCTTTGTGACGTTCTTCCTTTTCCCACAACAAGATAGAGCCAACCTGCAGGTACGACCACCTGTGGCGGTGCTTCCTCTGGGAACAGGAAATGACCTCGCTCGATGTCTGCGATGGGGGGGAGGTGAGGAACGAGTGACAGGAGGAGAGCGTGTGTGTATCCTTCAGCCGTTAGTCGTCATCTTTGCGCCTTGGCTTGTCGAAGGGTACGATGGCGAGGATCTGAGTCGCATCCTCAAAGACATCGAGGGGAGTTCTCGGGTGCTGATGGACCGCTGGAGCGTTCAGGTCATCACGGATGAGAATGAGGAGAAGGGCGACCCGGTGCCTTTCGAAATCATCAACAACTACTTCTCTATTGGCGTTGTGAGTATCTCAGAAGAGGAAGTCCTTGAGCTGCGTCTCTGGATCATTCGGTTCGTTGTGTTGTTGTTGCTGTTGTTGACAGGACGCTTCCATTGCCCACCGGTTTCACACGCTGAGAGAGAAGCATCCCCAGAAGTTCAACAGCAGGTACACATTAATCTGATGTCTGCAGGACATTTCGCAGTGGCGGGTTCTGAAAGCTTAAAACCTCATTAGCATGCAGGCGGCGGCGGCGGCGGACACTCAGCCCCTTCTGAATCACTGTGTGCTAAAAGCATGAAGTGAAAACAACTTGTTTCTTTTCTGTAGGATGAAGAACAAGCTTTGGTATTTTGAATTCGCCACTTCAGAGACCATTTCTGCTTCCTGCAAGAAACTGAGCGAAAGTCTGACAATCGAGGTGAGACCGCGGCACCAGCGCTCGGCCTTTTCTCTTTCCTGTAGAAAGAGTCGACTTCCTCTCTGTCATCCCTCTCTTTCTCAGTGCTGTGGTACGCCACTGGACCTCACTGGCCTCTCTCTGGAGGGCGTCGCTGTCCTCAACATTCCCAGCATGCACGGTGGCTCCAACCTATGGGGCGAGACCAAAAAAGGGGATGCAAAGGGGGCGACAAGTCAGGAAGTGCCTGATGTGATCATCGACCCCGAAATCCTGAAAGTGACCTCCCAAGGTATTTTGTTTTTCACCTCAACTTTGCTGGACCAGAGAACTCGTTGAGGATGAAAAGGAAAGGTACCGTAATCTGGCAGCTTCCCCTAGTGGAGGGAAGCTGACTCTGCCCCGACACCGCTGTACAAGAGGGCAAGATTTGACACATCTCGGCGGTCAGATCATTATTATTAATGATTTAGTTTTACAAGAAAATCATTGGTAAGGTGTGGAGTAAAAGTAAATGGAAATACACCTTTAATTACACCAATCTTGTAGCTAAGACAAACACAGGGCAAACGTGGCCGGGATGAAGGGAACCGAGGAAAAGTCATAAATGTGTCAGGAGTGTTTTTGCATTTTGCTGCAGCACAGATGGATTCAAAAATGAAAATGTTTATTTAACAATGGATGGAATGATCATATGTTGGTAACATTCCCAACATTTCCTGGAAATTTCAGGATGATCCGTCAGTATCTTTCTGAGTTATGTTGCTAAGAGACAAAAAAAAAAAAAAAAAAAACGCAACCTCCTTGGCAGAGGTAAAAGTATGTCCTCCTGTGTTCCTGTCAGATCTGAGCGACCGTAGATTGGAGGTGGTCGGCCTGGAGGGAGCCATGGAGATGGGACAGATTTACACGGGCCTCAAGAGCGCGGTGCGGCTGGCGAAAACGTCCCAGATCACCATCAGGTGAGGAGCAGCCACTCGTTCAGGCGTGTCCGTCTCTCGGCGATGGCTCAGAGTAGAGTTGGGTTCACCTGCTACAGAGGGTAACACTTAACAGGAGCTTTACACACAAGTGTGACGCCTGCTGGCTTCTTTTGGTATTTTAATTCCCCTTGCTTTTGTTACCTGATGCTTTTGTTGCTTCACCCCCACCCACCCAGGACGAAGAAAGCGTTACCAATGCAGATAGACGGGGAGCCGTGGATGCAGCCTCCCTGCACGGTAAAAAAACCACCAAAAAAAACCTTATGATCAAATGTTTCCGATCATGACATAATTCATAAAACGTTTCCTTTTCAGATTCACATCACACACAAGAATCAATCCAACATGCTGATGGCGCCGCAGGCGAAGTCTTCTGGGTTCTTCAACTACAAATAAAAATGGCCACCGCTTTGATGTTGTACATATAGGACTGACATTTCCCTGCATGTGACAAATGTATGACAGGACATGCCTGCATGGTGGCTAAATGATGCAGACCAAATTTAATCCGTGTTCTTATTAATGCTTGACACTCCGGCTGCCTCAGTCTCTATGCTTCACTGTTAGTGGGTTTGTTGCTCTGCAGGAATTTAGAGTAAGGTTAAAGTGAATTTAATATTGTGCTAAAAGAAGGATTTTAAGCTTCATGTGCCTTTGAAGTCTGTCCTCTCTGGTTATGGCTGCGTTAGGGGACAGACAAGAGTATTGCGTAGGCATGCAGTTTGGACATGAGCCATGTAGTCTTGCTTTTCTGCTGTGGCTGTGAAGATGCTTTGAAAGCCGGATGTATAGTTATGACATGTGGAACCAAAAAGGAAGGAGACACTGATTGCATTTCAGAAGTGATTTTAATTTGTTTTCTTTTTTTTTTTTACATTTCAGGAGATACTTGAATGTGTTTTTGGGGAACAGAAACGGGACAATCAGTGTCAAAATGGTTGCGTGTTGATCCGCTGCAGCAGTCTGCTGACTCTGCTGTTTCTGTGTGTGTGTGTGTGTGTGTGTGTGTGTTTTCTTGTTTTTGCTCAGAAAGATGAGAGACGTTCTAACTTGTAAATTGCTGACATGTTTAATTTGAAATGATCGGTTCAGATCAGTTTAGATAGATTTAGGTCTTATATAAATGCATAATCAAGCATATCATTTCAATGTATCTGAGATGTTTATGTTAAATATGCCTGAAGTAGTAAGCGGTGTAAAGATTTAAATAAATCATCTGGACTTAAATCATTGCCTGTTTTTTTTTTTTTTAACATGTTGTAGATAGTGTATGTGTGAGTTCTCTCTGGGTGCTTCAGCCTCCTCTCTCAGTCCAAAGACATGCAATAAAGGTGAATTGCTGACTCTAATTGCCCATAGGTTTGAATTTGAGCATGAATGGCTGTTTGCTAGCCAATTAAAGGTGACAGGTGACATGTCCAGGATGCACCCCGCCTCCTGTGGTGTCATCTGGGACAGATTCGCAACCCTGACAAGGATAAGAAGCCATGAAATCTTTATAAAATGTAGGATTTTCCTCTACCACAAGGGGGTGCCATTATCTTGTTTCTAATCTGTGTATTTAGTTCTACGGTGTATCAATGAATAAAAAACATCTGTGAAAAGAACTGGAGAGTCTGAAGAGCGATCACAGAGTACGTGACTAATCCACCACTGGAAAGATCAGAAGATCCACTGGCTTACTGGCTGCTGGAGATTGAGGGTGTCACGCTGAGTATTGTTAGTGGGACTGGGGACGCTCCACAGGGGGGATGCAAGTTATATGAAGCGGTCCAGAGCATCCCGAGCAGTGAGAGAGCCGTGATTGGAGCAGACCTCAATGGCCAATACACAACCAAACAATTGAAAGGAGTGTGTTTAAGGTCAAAAGAGGCCATCGGGAAACAAATGGTTAAACTAATGTAAAGTCAGGGTAGTCACATGTTCATGATCAATGTCAAAGGTATCTGTTGGATGTCGCTCAACATTGCGATCATTACTTCCTCTACCCAGCTTGGAACACCTGGGAGCGGCTGCAGTACGACCGGTTTCTGGTTTAGATGAACCCAGGCTGCACCTTCTCACTGCAGAAACCCGCCTTAAAGTCAGAGTGGTCACATTTTCATTAACTCTGTCAAATGTATTAAAGAATTTTATTTTCTGGTTCCGATTCTTATGAGATTCCTTTTAATTTCTAAACGTTTTTATTGGGTGGGGGCAGCACGGTGGCACAGCGGTTTGCGCTGTAGAGGTGAACTGGTGCGTACCCAGCCCCTCGCCCATTGACTGCTGAGGTACGACCCGGTAATGGACAAAGGCGGGGCAGAAGATGAAGGCTTTCATTGTGTTTCATTGCACTTGTTTGAAGTTATCTTGATATTCTTCGTTTTTTTTAATCTATTTATGTAAGTTTGCTTCTGCATTGGTGTCTGGTGGAACACTGAGCACGTTATTGTCCGGATACTCGATTATACCTCTTTGGTTCATTATGTGACACAGCTTTAGATTCACCTGCTGTCTATAAACTACCTGGTCAGCGTCACTCCCTCTGAAGTCTCTTAGCATGTTTGACTCCACCCCGTACCTTCTAACATCAACATAAAAGCACAGGCAGGGAGATAGACGACAACATTCCCCACGCAGGGAGAGATCAAGAGGCAAATCAATCCATTACCTGAATATTCCTGGTCTTCGTCATCCTCCTCTCAAAAAGGTAAGAAAACCTTCACCCTCCTCATCTGTCTCTTCTTCTCTCTATACACTTTAAACTGATTTTAACATCTTTAAATACACCATGGAATCAGTCAGAAAAATCAAATTAAAATAGGTCAAGTAAAACCAACAGGGTGAAGCTCAGAGGGTTTTGTATCACATAACAGAATGTTCTGCAGGTGGCTCGGTTCTGTCAGATGTCAATAATGGGCCAAATTAGAGCAGGTCTGTCGCTGCTTTACCTGGAAAGTGTCTTGAGATAAAAATAATAATAAAATAATTGATGAATTGTCGCGACAAAAATTAAACTAAATTGAACTGAAATGTCAAATCTATTGAATTTTAAATAATACGGAAGCAAAAGTAATTAAAGCCGCAAGCGGCGTTGTAGGCCCTCGCCGGCCGACAGGCCGTTGAGCTGACCCGCCGACGCGCGCCGCTTTTGTCCTGAGTGCTTCGCAAGTGTTTAGATTTGAGCTGCATGAGTAGCTCACAGTTTAGTCAAATCGTTATTTGGATTATATGGCCATCTGCCGTCAGGAGTTTCAATCCAATATGGCCGCCTTCCTGTGTGTCTGGGGGCGTGGCCATAATTTTTTTTTTTTTTGCCCTGACTTGACGCATGTCTGTACCGAATTTCGTGGCTGTCCGACAAAGTTGGCGTCGGACCCCTCCCCATAGGAGGGGTTGCCATCGCCATGGCAACAGCGTAAAAACAACAACGTGGTTACGATTGTGTTTTTTGATCGGGACCACGTGAGGGACTTTTCTGGTAAGTTTCAATCATTTCTGGTAAAGTATTTTTTAAATTCCCATTCAATTTTTGTTATCGTTCTCTAGGGGGCGCTGTAAGGCTGATTGTCAAAGTTTCCCTTTTAAAGTGTCCAGGTAGGAAGGGTCAATAAGTGTTTAAAATTTGGTTTGGATTGGAGTGTGTGTGTGTGCAAACGCTGACTCTGCAGTTTTTAAAATTATATCCAATATGGCCGCCTTCCTGTGTGTTTGGGGGCGTGGCCATAATTTTTTTTTTTTTTTGCCCTGACTTGACGCATGTGTGTACCGAATTTCGTGGCTGTCCGACAAAGTTGGCGTCGGACCCCCCATAGGCACAATGCATTGTGATTTTTGTAGGTGGCGCTAGCGCGCCACTTTTTCATGCCCAATTTTAAAACACATAAAATAATTAATTTTTCGCCGGTTCTGAGCTTGGTTCAAAGTTTGGTGAGTTTTCGAGCATGTTCAGGGGGTCAAATTGCCGTTTAAACAGCAGAACAAAGAATAAAGAAGAATAAAGAATTAAAGCCGCAAGCGGCGTTGTAGGCCCTCGCCGGCCGACAGGCCGTTGAGCTGACCCGCCGACGCACGCCGCTTTTGTCCTGAGTGCTTCGCAAGTGTTTAGATTTGAGCTGCATGAGTCGCTCACAGTTTAGTCAAATCGGTATTTGGATTATATGGCATTCTGCCATCAGGAGTTTTTAAGTTTCAATCCAATATGGCCGCCTTCCTGTGTGTCTGGGGGCGTGGCCATAATACATTTTTTTTTTGTCCTGACATGACGCATGTCTGTACCGAATTTCGTGGCTGTCCGACAAAGTTGGCGTCGGACCCCTCACCATAGGAGGGGTTGCCATCGCCACGGCAACACCGTAAAAACAACAACAAGGTTACGATTGTGTTTTTTGATCGGGACCACATGAGGGACTTTTCTGGTAAGTTTCAATCATTTCTGGCAAAGTATTTTTTTAATTCCCATTCAATTTTTGTTATTGTTCTCTAGGGGGCGCTGTAAGGCTGATTGTCAAAGTGTCCCTTTTAAAGTGTCCAGGTAGGAAGGGTCAATAAGTGTTTAAAATTTGGTTTGGATTGGAGTGTGTGTGTGTGCAAACGCTGACTCTGCAGTTTTTAAAATTATATCCAATATGGCCGCCTTCCTGTGTGTCTGGGGGCGTGGCCATAATACTTTTTTTTTTTTGCCCTAACTTGACGCATGTGTGTACCGAATTTCGTGGCTGTCCGACAAAGTTGGCGTCGGACCCCCCATAGGCACAATGCATTGTGATTTTTGTAGGTGGCGCTAGCGCGCCACTTTTTCATGCCCAATTTTAAAACACATAAAATAATTAATTTTTCGCCGGTTCTGAGCTTGGTTCAAAGTTTGGTGAGTTTTCGAGCACGTTCAGGGGGTCAAATTGCCGTTTAAACAGCAGAATAAAGAATAAAGAATAAAGAATAAAGAATAAAGAATAAAGAAGAATAAAGAATTTTTGCAAAAACAATATAACTTTTTTTCTGAGTGTGCGATTTCTACACAAAATACATTTTCGGAATGGTCTCGACGAGGGCTACGCGTCTGTGGGGGCACACAAACACGAGTTGACGAGCTTCGCTCGTCAACTCGTGTTTGTGTGTGTGTGTGTCTGTCCGTGTGTCTGTGTTGTTTAGTGTCGATGTGTGTGTGTGTGTGCTGTTGAGTGTCGTGGGTGTGGGCGTGGGTGTGTTGGTCGCCCGATGGTTGACTCGCTGCGCTCGTCAACCATCGGAAGACAGTTACAAACACGAGTTGACTCGCTGCGCTCGTCAACTCGTGTTTGTGGATCTCTGTGTGTGTGCATTTGTGTTGTTTAGTGTCGGTGTGTGTGTGTGTGCTGTTGAGTGTCGTGGGTGTGGGCGTGGGTGTGTTGGTCGCCCGATGGTTGACTCGCTGCGCTCGTCAACCATCGGAAGACAGTTACAAACACAGTTGACTCGCTGCGCTCGTCAACTGTGTTTGTCGATGTCTGTGTGTGTGCGTGTGTGTTGTTGAGTGTCGGTGTGTGTGTGTGTGTGCTGTTGAGTGTCGGTGTGTGTGTGCGTGAGTGTGTTGGATGCCGAGGGTTGACGAGCTGCGCTCGTCAACTTTGTCGAGGGTTGACGAGCTGCGCTCGTCAACTTTGTCGAGAGTTGACGAGCTGCGCTCGTCAACTTGTCGTCTTCTGCGTTGCAAAAGCAATAGCCCCTTACGCCTAGTATAGGCGCTCGGGCCTAATAAAGAATTTTTTGCAAAAACAATATAACTTTTTTTCTGAGTGTGCGATTTCTACACAAAATACATTTTCGGAATGGTCTTGACGAGGGCTACGCGTTTGTGTGTGTGTGTGTGTGTGTGTGTGTCTGTGTTGTTTAGTGTCGGGGTGTGTGTGTGTGTGCTGTTGAGTGTCGTGGGTGTGGGCGTGGGTGTGTTGGTCGCCCGATGGTTGACTCGCTGCGCTCGTCAACCATCGGAAGACAGTTACAAACACAGTTGACTCGCTGCGCTCGTCAACTGTGTTTGTCGATGTCTGTGTGTGTGCGTGTGTGTTGTTGAGTGTCGGTGTGTGTGTGTGTGTGCTGTTGAGTGTCGGTGTGTGTGTGCGTGAGTGTGTTGGATGCCGAGGGTTGACGAGCTGTGCTCGTCAACTTTGTCGAGGGTTGACGAGCTGCGCTCGTCAACTTTGTCGAGAGTTGACGAGCTGCGCTCGTCAACTTGTCGTCTTCTGCGTTGCAAAAGCAATAGCCCCTTACGCCTAGAATAGGCGCTCGGGCCTAATTAACAGATTATAGAAATTCTATCAGACACATTTAATGAGTCTATTCATAATTAACTGCTTCTGTTCATTTCAGGAATTGAAAGCGAAGTCTAATATTTATTCTTTCATTTATCTTCTTGAAGACGAGATGATCGTAATCAGAATTGTAATCGTGTTTCCCACTGCGACTCCGTGCTGCCCGTCTAACATTGTATTTATTATTAATTATTAATCATTCGTTCATTCACCACTGTGAGCCGACCTCGGGGTTACTGATATGAATGTGGTCATTTTTAAAATCTTTTTTCACCAATTCTTCACTGAAAACAGTACAAAGACGACATATTGAGAGCTGATCTTTATTTTAACTGATCAGGAAATACTGTCACATTTTCAATGGAGCTTCCTGTCAATCAAATATGTTGTTCTGTAAGTCTTTCAGCTCTGACTGCAGCTGATTGGTCACTGCCAGCATGCTCCGCCTCCTGCTCATCCTGTCCCTTCTTGGGCTGGTAACAGGTATGCACACACATCAATCATGTTGAACCTCTGCCCTCGAGCAGTGTTGAAGAGCGCACGTCAAACCTACGTCAGCAACAAATGACTGAACATTGCTGATAGTCGGCCATTTTCCTGATGTCTGCCTGAAACAAACTCTGTTTAATTAAAACCCTTCATGAATTCAAAATGTGAATGTGCAGTATTTTCTGTTTGTAAAACGGCTAGGAGATTCCAGTTCTGACCTTTTTCATGTCTCCGTTTACTGCAGGTGACCACACCCCTGTGGACATATCATCATGTCCTATCAACTTTTTTGGAACAGAATACAACGCTGCTTTTGTAAGTGGGAAACTTCAGGACTTTGTTTATAATGTATATTTTTTGTCATTTTGGACTCCAGTCTCTCCTTGAATAACAAACAGTCTGTACACAAACTACGGGAATGTTAAATGTACAACAAGGACACATCCTCCATGTCTAAATGGTGCGTTTTCACTGACATCACACAGCTAAGGTTTACGGATGCTTCAATAATGCAGAATCAGGTCTCCAGATGTTCTTATTATAATGAAGTCCAGGTCACAGTTCAGTCACATGTCTGAGGTGCAGCTGGTCAGTTGAGAGGCTGGTCTGGGAGGGGTTAGGGTGAGGGAGGGGTGGAGGCTGGTCTGGGAGGGGTTAGGGTGAGGGAGGGGTGGAGGCTGGTCTGGGAGGGGTTAGGGTGAGGGAGGGGTGGAGGCTGGTCTGAGAGGGGTTAGGGTGAGGGAGGGGTGGAGGCTGGTCTGGGAGGGGCTAGGGTGAGGGAGGGGTGGAGGCTGGTCTGGGTGGGTTAGGGTGAGGGAGGGGTGGAGGCTGGTCTGGGAGGGGTTAGGGTGAGGGAGGGGTGGAGGCTGGTCTGGGAGGGGCTAGGGTGAGGGAGGGGTGGAGGCTGGTCTGGGTGGGTTAGGGTGAGGGAGGGGTGGAGGCTGGTCTGGGAGGGGTTAGGGTGAGGGAGGGGTGGAGGCTGGTCTGGGAGGGGTTAGGGTGAGGGAGGGGTGGAGGCTGGTCTGGGTGGGTTAGGGTGAGGGAGGGGTGGAGGCTGGTCTGGGAGGGGCTAGGGTGAGGGAGGGGTGGAGGCTGGTCTGGGAGGGGTTAGGGTGAGGGAGGGGTGGAGGCTGGTCTGGGAGGGGCTAGGGTGAGGGA